>NC_060186.1:37648671-37948671 GCF_021184085.1 Oncorhynchus gorbuscha
AGGTAGAGAGAGAGAGAGAGAGAGTAGTGAGAGAGGTAGAGAGAGAGGTAGTGAGAGAGAGGTAGAGAGAGAGGTACTAAGTAAGATGGGAAAAGCGAGAGATGGAGTGAAAGGGATTGAGAGAGATGTAAAAAGAGAGGGGAAGGGAGAAAGAGGTGGAGTAGGAGAGAGCCCTGTGGCTAAGCCTGCTCCTCTTGTGGCGGATAGTCAGCACCAGGACCGGGGGGCTTCCCTGTGGTGTCTGGCTGCTGCTCCCTCCCTGCCTGGCAGGCTGCCAGCATGCCTTGTGCCCAGATTGGGGAGGCACGTCCTGCCTTTTAATCAGGGGAGCGTTTTGCTTCCCCCCGGCCCGGCGGAGCGCCCTGTCATGTGGCGCACTCAGAAAACCGCAAGCAGTTCTTCTGATACTGGCGACAGAGGCGTGGAGGGGCCCAGGCGGGCGCAGCAGGCTGGGCTGACTGAGAGACGATTGGCTGGCCAGCAGCAGAGCAGTTCCACTCCTCTCTCTCTCTTTCAGATGTTTTTTTCACCTTGTGGGTGTGTTGTCCCGCTCGGCTACAACAGAGGAAAGAAGGCGGAATGTTAAATTGGACATGAAAAGCCCAACACACTTCATTCCTTAAAGGCTGTCAGAGAGTAAGGAGAGGCCATAGCAGAGGAAAGGAGAGAGGGGGAGCTAGTAAAGGTGGGACAGTTAGGACCCTATGCTGTAGGTGTATTAGTTCCTGGAAACCCACTTTTTAGCAACTGATTGGAGGAACCTCAGCCTCACGGGTCGTTTGATTGGCTGACAATTCGTTGTGACCTTTGGTGACCTTTGAGCTGCTCATCTGACCCCATCCTCAGGAGATCCCGCTGTCAGAGATCCTACAGGTGGAGCAGGTGCAGGACTTCCACAGCCTGGCCCAGGGCAGCAACCCTCACTGCTTCGAGATCATCACCTCCACCATGGTCTACTACGTTGGGGAGAATAACAGCGGTCAATTCCATAACCCTGCCCTGGCCGCCACCGGCGTGGGGCTAGAGGTGGCCCAGGGCTGGGAGAAGGCCATCCGGCAGGCGCTGATGCCTGTCACTCCCCAACCCAGCGTCTGCACTGGCCATGGACAGGGCAAGGATCACAGTGAGTAGAGTGGGAACCCTTCTGCTAATGTGATTGAGATCTGCTGAGGAGATGAGTGAAATGTAATGTCACGTAATGGTCGTGTGTGTGTGTGTGCGTGCGTGCGTGCATGCGTGTGTGTGCGTGTGTGGAGGTTGAGTGTATTTTGGAAAACACAGAGGGACTCCACTGTGGCCTCCCGCTGCCGGCTCAAAGTCCATTACTGGAAAATGAAATGGCGGCATTTTAAGGCGATTTAAGGGATATGAGGATTTCTGAGCCCTTTTGGATTTATCTCTGGCTGTGATAAGTGACATGAAAATTCCTGCCATTAATGAATTGATAGAGAGTGACAACATACACTGAAATAAAATATAAACTGAGCTACAGTTCATATAAGGAAATCAGTCAATTGAAATAAATTCAGTAGGCCCTAATCTATGGATTTCACATGACTGGGAATACAGATATGCATCTGTTGGTCACAGATACTTATTTTTTTAAAGGTAGGGGCGTGGATCAGAAAACCAGTCAGTATCTGGTGTGACCACCATTTGCCTCGGGTGGCTGGTCTCAGATGATCCCGCAGGTGAAGAAGCCGAATGTGGAAGTCCTGGGCTGGAGTGGTTACACGTGGTCTGCGGTTGTGTTGCCGGTTGGACATACTGCCAAATTCTCTAAAACGACGTTGGAGGCGGGTTATGGTAGAGATATGAACATTCAATTCTCTGGCAACAGCTCTGGTGGACATTCCTGCAGTCAGCATGCCAATTTCACGCTTCCTCAAAATTTGAGACATCTGTGGCATTGTGTTGTGTGACAAAACTGCACATTTTAGAGTGGTATTTTATTGTCCCCAGCACAAGGTGCACCTGTGTGATGATCATGCTGTTTAATCAGCTTCTTGATACGCCACACCTGTCAGGTGGATGGATTATCTTGGCAAAGGAGAAATACTCACTAACAGGCATGTCAACTAATTTCTGTACAACATTTGAGAGAAATAGGCTTTTTGTACGTATGGAACTTTTCTGGGATCTTTTATTTCAGCTCATGGAACATGAGCGTTTATATTGCGTTTATATTTTTGTTCAGTGTCATTGAGTTCAACTCAGCAAAACAATTTGTGGTCACACAATGGAGTACAATGTGAGTCAATTAGGGACAGATCAACATTTGCTGGGGGGAGGGGCTGGTCCAACTCAACATGTCATAGAAAAATGCACCCCTCTCCCCAATGTAAAAAATTCCTTCACATGACCCTCCCTTATACTGTAAAATAAATTAATCACCCTCCCCCCTCATAGAATTAACTGAAAATAATGTTTACGACCACAAATAACAATAACTGTAGCGACCTTGTGGTTAGAGCGTTGGACTAGCAACCGGAAGGTTGCAAGTTCAAACCCCTGAGCTGACAAGGTACAAATCTGTCATTCTGCCCCTGAACAGGCAGTTAACCCACTGTTCCTAGGCCGTCCTTGAAAATAAGAATTTGTTCTTAACTCACTTGCCTGGATAAATAAATAAACTTGGATATTGATTTTGTCACAAAAGCATGCTGAAGTGGCAAAGTTGATGCCACGCAGGGCTACGGGCCACAAGGTTGAGGGTTTGCCGACCACCACGTACAGGCTCACTCTCCCTGTATATTTCATAACACTACATTTCGAGCCGGCTGCAGACAATGATCAACTAGGGGGAAATCAGATTTTCGACATTTTGATACCATATTTATAATTATATGAAATATATGCCCAAAAAAATCCACCAATAGCTTTCTGTGCCAATGCACCACAACCAATAAACAAAGCATACCAACTTTGGGAACTTCAATATCATGGTTTGCGTTTTCAACCCCAGAATAAATGGACTATATCAATCTCGACAAACAGAAAACGCATCACCCTCTACCTTGTAGGCTTACCCAGTATCGAAGCCTTGGCTTGACAATCTCCAAATGTCAACAAAACAAAGGAGATGATTGTGGACTTCAGGAAACAGCAGAGCGAGCATCCCCCCACCCCCCATCCACATCGATGGGACGGCAGTGGAGAAGGTGGAAAGTTTTAAGTTCCTCAGCGTACACATCACTGACAAACTTAAATAGTCCACCCACACAGACAGTGTGGTGAAGAAGACGCAACAGTGCCTCTTCAACCTCAGGAGGCTGAAGGCATTTGGCCTGTCACCTAAAAAACTCTCACAAGTGTTTACAGATGCACCATTGAGAGCATCCTGTTGGGCTGTTCACCGCCTGATACGGCAACTGCACCACCCACAACCGCAGGGCTCTCCAGAGGGTGGTGCGGTCCACACAACGCATCACCGGGGGCAAACTACCTGCCCTCCAGGACATCTACAGCACCCAAAGTCACAGGAAGGTCGAAAATATCATCAAGGACAACAACCACCCGAGACACTGCCTATTGACTCTAGGGTTCAGTTCTCGGGCCGACTCCTTTCTCTGTATATATCAATGATGTTGCTCTTGCTGCGGGCGATTCCCTGATCCACTTCTACGCAGACGACACCCTTCTGTATACTTCCGGCCCTTCCTTGGACACTGTGCTATCTAACCTCCAAACGAGCTTCAACGCCATACAACACTCCTTCCGTGGCCTCCAACTGCTCTTAAATGCTAGTATAACCAAATGCATGCTTTTCAACCGTTCGCTGCCTGCACCCGCACGCCCGACTAGCATCACCACCCTGGATGGTTCCGATCTAAAATATGTGGACATCTATAAGTACCTAGGTGTCTGGCTAGACTGTAAACTCTCCTTCCAGACTCATATCAAACATCTCCAATCTAAAATCAAATCTAGAGTCGGCTTTCTATTCCGCAACAAAGCCTCCTTCACTCACGCCGCCAAACTTACCCTAGTAAAACTGACTATCCTACCGATCCTCGACTTTGGCGATGTCATCTACAAAATAGCTTCCAATACTCTACTCAGCAAACTGGATGCAGTTTATCACAGTGCCATCCGTTTTGTTACTAAAGCACCTTATACCACCCACCACTGCGACCTGTATGCTCTAGTCGGCTGGCCCTCGCTACATATTCGTCGCCAGACCCACTGGCTCCAGGTCATCTACAAGTCCATGCTCCGCTTTATCTCAGTTCACTGGTCACGATGGCAACACCCACCCGTAGCACGCGCTCCAGCAGGTGTATCTCACTGATCATCCCTAAAGCCAACACCTCATTTGGCCGCCTTTCGTTCCAGTTCTCTGCTGCCTGTGACTGGAACAAATTGCAAAAATTGCTGAAGTTGGAGACTTTTATCTCCCTCACCAACTTCAAACATCTGCTATCTGAGCAGCTAACCGATCGCTGCAGCTGTACATAGTCTAATCGGTAAATAGCCCACCCAATTTACCTACCTCATCCCCATAATGTTTATATTTATTTACTTTTCTGCTCTTTTGCACACCAGTATCTCTACCTGTACATGACCATCTGATCATTTATCACTCCAGTGTTAAATTGCAAAATTGTAATTATTCGCCTACCTCCTCATGCCTTTTGCACACAATGTATATAGACTCTATTTTTTTTTTTTTTTTCTACTGTGTTATTGACTTGTTAATTGTTTACTCCATGTGTAACTCTGTGTTGTCTGTTCACACTGCTATGCTTTATCTTGGCCAGGTCACAGTTGTAAATGAGAACTTGTTCTCAACTAGCCTACCTGGTTAAATAGAGGTGAAATAAAAAATGTAAAAAATCATCCTAATATAAATTCTCTGTTTTAGGTCAGTTAGGATCACCACTTTATTTTAAGAATGTGAAATGTCAGAATAATAGTAGAGAGAATGATTTATTTCAGCTTTTATTTCTTTCATCACATCCCCAGTGGGTCAGAAGTTTACATACACTCAATTAGTATTTGGTAGCATTGCCTTTAAATTGTTTAAATTGGGTCAAACATTTTGTGTAGCCTTCCACAAGCTTCCCACAATAAGTTGGGTGAATTTTGGCCCATTCCTCCTGACAAAGCTGGTGTAACTGCGTCAGGTTTGTAGGCCTCCTTACTCACACACGCTTTTTCAGTTCTACCCACAAATCTTCTATAGGATTGAGGTCAGGGCTTTGTGATGGCCACTCCAATACCTTGACTTTGTTGTCCTTGCCACAACTTTGGAAGTATGCTTGGGGTCATTGTCCATTTGGAAGAACCATTTGCGACCAAGCTTTAATTTCCTGACTGATGTCTTGAGATGTTGCTTCAATATATCCACATCATTTTCCTCCCTCTTGATGCCATCTATTTTGTGAAGTGCACCAGTCCCTCCTGCAGCAAAGGACCCCCACAACATGATGCTGCCACCCCCGTGCTTCACGGGTTGAGATGGTGTTCTTCGGCTTGCAAGCCTCCCCCTTTTTCCTCCAAACATAACGATGATCATTATGGCCAAACAGTCCTTTTTTTGTTTCATCAGACCAGAGGACATTTATCCAAAAAGTACAATCTTTGTCACCATGTGCAGTTGCAAACCGTAGTCTGGCTTTTTTATGGTGGTTTTGGAGCAGTGGCTTCTTCCTTGCTGAGCAGCCTTTCAGGTTATGTTGATATTGGACTCGTTTTACTGTGGATATAGATACTTTTGTACCTGTTTCCTCCAGCATCTTCACAAGGTCTTTTGTTGTTGTTCTGGGATTGATTTGCAGTTGTCTCCCCAAAGTACATTCATCTCTAGGAGACAGAATGCGTCTCCTTCCTGAGCGGTATGACAGCTGCGTGGTCCCATGGTGTTTATACTTTTGTACTATTGTTTGTACCGATGAACGTGGAACCTTCAGGCATTTGGAAATTGCTCCGAAGGATGATCCAGACTTGTGGAGGTCTATAATTTTTTGTAGACCTTGGCTGATACCTTTTGATTTTCCCATGATGTCAAGCAAAGAAGCACTGAGTTTGAAGGTAGGCCTTGAAATACATCCACAGGTACATCTCCAATTGTCTCAAATGATGTCAATTAGCCTATCAGAGGCTTCTAAAGCCATGACATCATTTTCTGAAAATTTCCAAGCTGTTTAAAGGCACAGTCAACTTAGTATATGTAAACTTCAGACTCTGACCCACTGGAATTGTGATACAGCGATTTATAAGTGAAATAATCTGTCTGTAAACAATTGTTGAAAAAATTACTTGAGTCATGCACAAAGTAGAGGCCCTAACCGACTTGCCAAAACTAGAGTTTGTTAACAAGACATTTGTGGAGCGGTTGAAAAATGAGTTTTAATGACTTCAACCTAAGTGTATGTAAACTTCTGACTTCAACCTTATATACTGCATTCTATGCTATTCTACTGTATATTAGTCTATGCCGCTGTGAGATTGCTCGTCCACTTATTTATGTATTCTTAATTCCGTTCCTTTACTTAGATTTGTGTGTATTGGGTAAATGTTGTGAAATTGTTAGATAATACCTATTAGATATTGCTACACTGTCGGAACTAGAAGCACAAGCATTTCGCTAAGTCAAGCCATTGTTTATAGAGAAAATGCGAGCAGAGGAGCGAATGTAAACCAGGGAAAAACCACGCTAACCTCCCCTGTGCCCAATAAAAAACCAGACAACCCTCCCCAAAGCAAAAAAAAATAAGTTTGACAACCCTCACCTATTTTGGACCACCCCTCCCCCCTGTGAATTTCTATCTGTCCCTTAACGATCTTTGGTTATTTGATGGTTACCTATTCTCACGGGTTCAAACTAGTGGCCTACCTCAAGCCCAATTAAAACATAGTTTCTATTGGTCGAGGTCTTTGGGTTCAATTTTGCATCAACATTTTGCTTGTGTCCCAAATGGCACATATTCCCAAAATATAGTGACTCAGTTACAAAGTAGTGCACTACATAGGGAATAGGGTGCCATTTGGGACGCCACCTTTGTTCCACTGGCCTGTGCATTCAGTGCAGACAGCTTGATATATTTCTATGGATTGTGTTACATAAGCCCAGTCTTTGGGTGACCCAGCTGATTGGTATTTGGTGGCCCACTTCTGGGACCGGACTGCTGGTATAGATCAGTCCGAGTTCAGAACCAATGGAAACTCCAATGGAAATGTACTGAAAGTACAGGCTTTGGGCATTCACCTAAATAGATTTACTTATTCTTTACATACAGCATATAATAATATACAGTGCATTTGGAAAGTATTCAGACCCCTTCCCTTTTTCCACATTTACATTTTTTTAAGCCATATTCTAAAATGGATCAAATAAAATAAAATCCTCATCAATCCACACACAATACCCCATAATGACAAAGTGAAAACAGGTTTTTAGAAATGTTTTCTCATTTATTAAAAATAAAAGATAGAAATACCTTATTTACATAAGTATTCAGACCCTTTGAAATTGAGTTCAGATGCATCCTGATTCCATTGATCATCCTTGAGATGTTTCTACAATTTGATTGGAGTCCACCGGTGGTAAATTCAATTGATTGGACATGACAGTGCATGTCAGAGCAAAAACTAAGCCATGAGGTTGAAGGAATTGTCCAAAGAGCTCCGAGACAGGATTGTGACAGCCCGCTTGGAGTTTGCCAAAAAGGCCCTAAAGGACTCTCAGACCATGAGAAACAAGATTCTCTGCTTTGATGAAAACAAGATTGAACTCTTTAGCCTAAATGCAAAGCGTCCCGTCTAAAGGAAACCTGGCACCATCCTTACGGTGAAGCATGGTGGTGGAAGCATCATGCTGTGGGGAGGTTTTTCAGGGACTGGGAGACTAGTCAGGATCAAGGGGAAGATGAACGGAGCAAAGTACAGAGAGATCCTTGATGAAAACCTTCTCCTATGCACTCAGGACCTCAGGCTGGGTGAAGGTTCACCTTCCAACAGGACAAGGGCCCTAAGCACACAGCCAAGACAGCGCATGAGTGGCTTCGGGACAAGTCTCTGAATGTCCTTAAGTGGCCCAGCCAGAGCCCGAACTTGAACCCGATCTAACATCTCTGGGGAGACCTGAAAATAGCTGTGCAGCAACGCTCCCCATTCAATCTAACAGAGTTTGAGAGGATCTTCCCAAATACAGGTGTGCCAAGCTTGTAGCGTCATACCCAAGAAGCTGTAAGGCTGTAAATGCTGCCAAAGTTGCTTCAACAAAGTACTCAGTAAAGGGTCTGAATACTTATGCAAATGTGATTTCCGTTTTTTATTTTTAATAGACAAAAAAAAATATATATTTGTCATTATGGGTTATTGTTGTGTAGATTGATAGAGGGGAAACAATTCAATCAATTTAATCAATTTTTGAGGTTTAACATAACAAAATGTGGAAAAAGTCAAGGGGTCTCAATACTTTCCGAATGTACTGTATACTACAAAAGGGACATTTTCTGAAGAAAATGTGTGAGCTTGCTTTAGCTTGAATAGTTAAGCATCATATCTACTTTAAATATACAGTACCAGTCAAAAGTTTGGACACACCTACTCAAGGGTTTTTATTTATTTTTACTATTTTATACATTGTAGAATAATAGTGAAGACATCAAAACTATGAAATAACACAAATGGAATCACGTTAACCAAAAATGGGTTAAAACAAATAAAAATATATTTAATATTTTAGTTTCTTCAAAGTGGCCACCGTTTGCCTTGATGACAGCTTTGCACATGCTTGGCATTCTCTCAACCAGCTTCAACTGGAATGCTTTTCCAACAGTTTTGAAGGAGTTCCCACTTATGCTGAGCACTTGTTGGCTGCTTTTCCTTCACTCTGCGGTCCAACTCATCCCAAACCATATCAATTGGGTTGAGGTCGGGTGATTGTGGAGGCCAGGTCATCTGGTGCAGCACTCCATTACTCCTTCTTTGTCAAATTGCCCTTACACAGCCTAGAGGTGTGTTGGGTCATTGTCCTGTTGAAAAATAACTGCAAACCAGATGGGATGGCGTATCGCTGCAGAATGCTGTGGTAGCCATGCTGGTTAATTGTGCCTTGAATTCTAAATAAATCACAGAGTGTCACCAGCAAAGCACCCCCACACCATCACATCTCCTCCTCCATGCTTCACGGTGGGAACCACACATGCGGAGATCATCCTACTCTGCGTCTCACCAAGACATGGCGGTTGGAACCAGAAATCTCAAATTTGGACTCATCAGACCAAAGGACAGATTTCCACTGGTCTAATGTCCATTGCTCGTGTTTGTTTTATTATTGGTTTGCTTTTGTAATGGTTTCTTTGCACTAAATTTGACGATGAAGGCCTGATTCACACAGTCTCCTCAGAACAGTTGATGTTGAGATGTGTCTGTTACTTGAACTCTGTGAAGCATTTATTTGGGCTGCAATTTCTGAGGCTGGTAACTCAAATGAACGTATCCTTTGCAGCAGAGGTAACTCTGGGTCTTCCTTTCCTGTGGCAGTCCTCATGACAGCCAATTTCATCATAGAGCATGATGTTTTTCGCGACTGCACTTGAAGAAACTTTCAAAGATCTTGAAATTGTCCTGATTGACTGACCTTCATGCCTTAAAGTCATGATGTACTGTCATTTCTCTTTGCTTATTTGATATGGACTTGGTCTTAGGGCTATCGTCTGTATACCACTCCAGACCTTGTCACAACTCAAAAACATTAAGAAGGAAATCATTTTTTTTTTAATGAACTTTTAACTAGGCACACCTGTTAAATGAAATGCATTCCAGGTGACTACCTCATGAAGCTGGTTGAGAGAATGCCAACCTGTCATTAAGTCAAATTGTGGATACTTTGAAGAATCTCAAACATAAAATATATTTAGATTTGTTTAACACTTTCTTGGTAACTACATGATTCCATATGTGTTATTTCGTTGTTTGGATGTCTTCACTATTATTCTACAAAGAAAACCCCTGGAATGAGTAGGTGTGTCCAAGCTTTTGACAATTAAGAATATAATCATGTTTCCTTTCCTTGGACCTGCTTCAAATAGAGCTTGATCATTTACTGTTTCCAAAGCCTCACAGAATATTGTTCTTGTCTCTTCAGAGGACCTTTCAATCAGCATATCAGTGTCTAACTCACAGATCACAGAGAATGTGGTAAGTGTATATCAAATACCGCATATTAGATATGTATAGCAACAGCTCCACAAGCATTCCTGATAACTGAGTGATTTAGGAATATTTAAAAATGTCTGCAAAATGTTAGATGGATTGTCTGTTTAGTGAAATATGTTTTTAATCTTTTTTTTTAGGACATCAGTTCAGTCTACCAGATCTTTGCTGATGAGGTCCTGGGGTCGGGCCAGTTTGGGATTGTGTATGGAGGTAAGTCAGACTGACTCTACAGTAGTTCCATTGGCTTTATGTACATTGTGAAGTGGGAAGGAAATTCAGCAACTCTTCAGGGCCGTGGAAGTTGAAAAGAGCTTATTTTTTTTGCTTTTAACAGTAACAAAGCTATTTTTTAATCAACTTCCACAGTCTTCCTTAGAGTTTCTGAATTTCCTCTTCACTTCAGTTTGCTCCTCAATTCATGCACCTTGGTTGTAGAGCGTGGTAGCAGCAGAGTTCCCTTCCCTTTGGCTTCATGTACATCCATCCAGCCATGTTTTCTTCTCTTTATAGTGGCTTTAATTCACAGGGAGAGGGAGGCTACTAGCTTGTTTTTCTTTGTATGCTTTGCAAATAAACTTTTATTAGTGGAATTCCTCGCCGTCGGTCTATTCTATAGTTGGAGACAGAGGAAGAAATACAGACAGTTCATTTGCAACAGTCTGCAGGGAGTAGCCTGTAATTTATCTTTGTAATGTCCATGCTTAGGTAAACACAGAAAGACTGGGAGAGATGTGGCCATCAAAATCATCGACAAGATGAGGTTCCCTACCAAACAGGAGAGCCAGCTGAGGAACGAGGTGGCTATTCTCCAGGTAGACAAAGGACTGCGAAGCCTGGCTCTTTCACAGCCAGTCTAGACCCCGATAGCCTGGGAATCTGAATCTTGTTAGCTACGTTTCGCTATAGTTTCACTGAAGAACATTAGTAAAACGTAGAGATCCAGTTTGGAGTCCCGGGTTAGACCCTTGAAGAGCTATTCTGAAGAAATGATGTACTTTGTCTGATTTCAAAGTGCGTCTGTGGACCCTGGTATATACATATCTCCATTTGTGGAGTGTGTTGTTAGTTGAATATAAAAAAAAAACATCTAATGTGAGTGCAGCACTATCCTATGTATAGTGGAGGTCATCTGTCACCAAGCACATAGAGAACACGTTTCGGTATATCTTAGATCTCCTTCTCCCTAATTGCATGTCAGGGATAAATATTACATTTTGAATTGAATTAAATCCCTGTCTCCTTGCCTGTCAGAACCTTCACCATCCTGGGATCGTCAACCTGGAGTGCATGTTCGAGACTCCCGAGCGGGTCTTTGTTGTCATGGAGAAGCTCCATGGCGACATGCTGGAGATGATCTTGTCCAGTGAGAAGAGCAAGCTCCCTGAGCGTCTCACCAAGTTCCTAGTCACACAGGTCAGTTACAGAAAAATATCATTTATACTAATGAACCACAGTAACACTTTACGCAAAGTGTTTTTATTACTGTGTAATTGTTCCTGTACCCTAGAGATAATTACACAATACTGGTAAGCCACTGTAATGACAAGTACCACAGCTCAGCCAATAGTAAGTCTTCCCATGTGCTTCCTGACCCACAGATCCTGGTGGCTTTGAGGCATCTCCATTTTAAGAACATCGTTCACTGTGACCTGAAGCCTGAGAATGTTCTGCTGGCTTCCGCAGAGCCTTTCCCTCAGGTGAGTACATGAGCTGTCCACCACAACAAGCAGACTGGGCTATTGGGCTCATTGTGATTTTGATTTATTTAACCAGATCAATTACTTATAATTACTTTGCTTACTAAAGCATTCAAAATGGAACTTACCCATAAGGAATGGCAGCACAAGGATGACCTTGGTTCCTATGTGTGTTCCTATAGGTGAAGCTTTGTGACTTCGGCTTCGCTCGCATCATCGGCGAGAAGTCGTTCAGGCGTTCCGTGGTGGGCACGCCCGCCTACTTGGCGCCTGAGGTCCTACGCAGTAAAGGCTACAACCGTTCCCTGGACATGTGGTCGGTGGGCGTGATTGTTTACGTCAGCCTCAGCGGGACCTTCCCCTTCAACGAGGACGAGGACATCAACGACCAGATCCACAACGCTGCCTTCATGTACCCTCCCAACCCCTGGAAGGACATCTCTGGAGAGGGTAAGAGCGAGTGGGTGTGTGCATCCCAAATGGCACTGTATTCCCTTTATAGTGCACAATATATCCAATACGGTGTCATTGAGGACGCACTGTTTTTTTTAAATGATCAAAAATACATGTTTTTTCCCTTCTTTACAACATGTCCAATTTTGCTATTATGGATCATTTATTTTGAGAGCCATCTATAGCACTCTAGCTTTATAAGTAGATTCTAGACAATAGTCATGCACTGGCGCTTTTTACAGTCACCAACCCTGTAATCACCAAGTAATTGGCCATTACGGGATAAATACACTGTTGACTCACTCAGTGTACTTACAGTGTGATCTCTTGGGGTTTACTCCTGGTCAAAACTAGACTGTGGCTCCATCCCAAATGGCACCCTATAAGGCCCATAGGGCTCTGGTCAAAAGTAGTGCACCGTAAATGGAAAAGGGTGCCATTTGGGATGTGGCGTGTGTTCCTATTGGGTTGACCAGTAGACCGCCTTAGTTTCTGTTTCCCAGGGTCGCTGTGGTTGGTCTTCACCTTTCTCAGTGTGGTCTTTTTCAGTCTCTCCCCTCAGAAAAAGAAGCCTACTGCTCAACTCTTTGGAAGTGTCTTTGGAACTTTCTTGGTTACTTTGAGACTGATAATAGCGTAATATTTGTGTAGTCCGAATTGACTCAACCTAGAGGTAGCCATGTACACTATACAGTGGGGGAAAAAAGTATTTAGTCAGCCACCAATTGTGCAAGTTCTCCCACTTAAAAAGATGAGAGAGGCCTGTAATTGTCATCATAGGTACACTTCAACAAAAAATCCAGAAAATCACATTGTAGGATTTTTCTTGAATTTATTTGCAAATTATGGTGGAAAATAAGTATTTGGTCAATAACAAAAGTTTATCTCAATACTTTGTTATATACCCTTTGTTGGCAATGACAGAGGTCAAACATTTTCTGTAAGTCTTCACAAGGTTTTCACACACTGTTGCTGGTATTTTGGCCCATTCCTCCATGCAGATCTCCTCTAGAGCAGTGATGTTTTGGGGCTGTTGCTGGGCAACAAGGACGTTCAACTCCCTCCAAAGATTTTCTATGGGGTTGAGATCTGGAGACTGGCTAGGCCACTCCAGGACCTTGAAATGCTTCTTATGCAGCCCCTCCTTCGTTGCCCGGGCAGTGTGTTTGGGATCATTGTCATGCTGAAAGACCCAGCCACGTTTCATCTTCAATGCCCTTGCTGATGGAAGGAGGTTTTCACTCAAAATCTCACGATACATGGCCCCATTCATTCTTTCCTTTACACGGATCAGTCGTCCTGGTCCCTTTGCAGAAAAACAGCCCCAAAGCATGATGTTTCCACCCCCATGCTTCACAGTAGGTATGGTGTTCTTTGGATGCAACTCAGCATTCTTTGTCCTCCAAACACGACGAGTTGAGTTTTTACCAAAAAAGTTATATTTTGGTTTCATCTGACCATATGAGATTCTCCCAATCTTCTTCTGGATCATCCAAATGCTCTCTAGCAAACTTCAGATGGGCCTGGACATGTACTGGCTTAAGCAGGTGGACATGTCTGGCACTGCAGGATTTGAGTCCCTGGCGGCGTAGTGTGTTACTGATGGTAGGCTTTGTTACTTTGGTCCAAGCTCTCTGCAGGTCATTCAATAGGTCCCCCCGTGTGGTTCTGGGATTTTTGCTCACCGTTCTTGTGATCATTTTGACCCCACGGGGTGAGATCTTGCGTGGAGCCCCAGATCGAGGGAGATTATCAGTGGTCTTGTATGTCTTCCATTTCCTAATAATTGCTCCCACAGTTGATTTCTTCAAACCAAGCTGCGTACCTATTGCAGATTCAGTCTTCCCAGCCTGGTGCAGGTCTACAATTTTGTTTCTGATGTCCTTTGACAGCTCTTTGGTCTTGGCCATAGTGGAGTTTGGAGTGTGACTGTTTGAGGTTGTGGACAGGTGTCTTTTATAATGATAACAAGTTCAAACAGGTACTATTAATACAGGTAACGAGTGGAGGACAGAGGAGCCTCTTAAGGAAGAAGTTACATGTCTGTGAGAGCCAGAAATCTTGCTTGTTTGTAGGTGAACAAATACTTATTTTCCACCATAATTTGCAAAACAATTCATTAAAAATCCTAAAATTTGATTTTCTGGGTTTTTTTTCTCCTAATTTTGTCTGTCATAGTTGAAGTGTACCTATGATGAAAATTACAGGCCTCTCTCATCTTTTTAAGTGGGAGAACTTGCACAATTGGTGGCTGACTAAATACTTTTTTGCCCCACTGTATATACAAAAGTATATGGACACCCCTTCAAATTTCAGCCACACCCGTTGCTGACAGGTGTATAAAATCTAGCACTTGTCTGGAGTGGCCAGACTGGGAAGAGCTTGTGCTGGATGGAAATGTAGATCTCCCTTGTTTCTCATGTTGATGTTGTGCATGTTTGTCCATCTACTCACAGCCACAGACCTGATCAACAACCTCCTCCAGGTGAAGATGAGGAAGCGCTACAGTGTGGACAAGTCTCTCAGTCACCCCTGGCTCCAGGTAACACACCTGGACATTGACTAGGAGGAGCTACCTTCAGTCACACCATGTCCGTCACATCATTTAAATGCAACACATCTCTATGGTGTTCACAGTTCACTCTGTTATAAAAAATATATAAAAAGGACTCACTCCGTCTAAGGATCTATGATAAGCTACTTCTCCTAGGCTTCTTCTTGCAGTTTGCTAATGACAATACACTTAACCTATACGCTTCCCATCCCTTCTCCAGGATTATCAGACGTGGCTGGACCTCCGGGAGTTTGAGACACGCAGAGGGGAGCGCTACATCACCCACGAGAGTGACGACACCCGCTGGGAGGAGTACGCCGACGAGAGAAGCCTGCACTACCCCAAGCACTTCATCATGGCACCCAATCTGGACGACATGGAGGAGGACCCCTAGTGGCCGGGAGGACTGCCTGCAGGATGCACGTGTTTCAGGAGGAGTTCACAGGGCATCCTGGGACTCGGAGTCTCATGGCTAGTGCTTGGGTCCCTGGAACCTGCCACTCCTGGCTGAGACTGTAAGCTTAAACAGGCAGAGATGCATATATTAGCCTACATGTATGGGTATGAAGGTGTAATCGTGCACTACTACATGGAACAGACAGGAGGCGATGCAGTGGACAGGCAGCAGTGGGGTGGTACAGTACCATGACATGGGAACACACGATGGTGTTGTGAGGGAGGGGGTGATGATCGAGTATCTTTAGGTTGTTTTGTTTTCATCACATTCCAGAGACATGGCTTCTTTCTCCGCCGGCTGCCTTCTCTACAAGCCATAATATACAGTGTGTCTCATGAGCCTGAAAGACATACATTACCTTTGTGGGTTGGTTAGATAGGGATTCCCCCAGCAACAGTAATAAACATTTGCACTGCCTTTCAACCCAGAAAAGGGGTTTCTATAAAATATGGTTACTTTAGACCAAATCCTGGAGACCGAGAAACAGTCAAGCTTTTCAGCTTCAATAGCATATTGTTTTAATGTTGTTAGTTTAACATGTGTATTTGAAATCTCGTCACGACTACATTCAATTGTTAGTTTACCATGAGAGTGCTAATTTTGGAAAAACTTTCTTTCTATTGGTTTTATGTAATGCTATTGAACTGGAACACTTAAAGGGATACTTTGGGATTTTTGCAATTAAGTACTTTCCTTCCCAAGAGTCAGATGATCTCGTGGGTACCATTTTTATGTCTCTTCATCAAGCATGAAGGAAGTAAGAGGTATTTTCGCAAGCCAATGCTAACTAGCGTTAGCGGGATATGCCTGGTAGTCTATGGAATCTACTAGCATGCTAGCAGTTACCATAGACTCCCAGTCATTGCGCTAACGCTAGTTAGCAATTGCACTAACAGTAGTTAGCAACTTCCTTCAAACTGCACGCAGAGACATAAAAATGGTACCCACGAGTTAATCTGACAGGGGAAGTAGATAAAGGGCTTAATTGCCAATCTCCTGTAGTATCCTTTTAATACAAAATATGCTAATGTCGTGGATATTCACTCAGTGGCTAGTTTATTAGCTACACCATCCCGTTCACAAAAATGGTTCGCTCCTACAGACAGTGAGTCACGTGGCCGTGACTTGCTATATAAAGCAGGTAGACAGGCATCGAGACATTCAGTTACTATTCGCTTAAACGTTAGAATGGGTAAGACGAGTGACCTAAGCAACTTTGAGTGGGGTATGATTGTCGGTGCCTGGCACGCCTGTTCCGGTATCTCAGAAACGTCCGTTCTCCTGGGCTTTTCACGCACGACAGTGTCTGGGGTTTACTGAGAACGGTAAACGAAAAACATCTAGCCAGCAATAGTCCTGTAGGCGAAAACAGCTCGTTGATGAGCGCTTGAAGGAGAATGGCAAGAATCGTGCAAGCTAACAGGCGGGCCATGAAGAGGCAAATAACGGTGCAGTACAAACAGTGGTGTGCAGAACGGCATCTCGGAACGCACAACACGTCTGTCCTTGTCACGGATGGGCTATTACAGCAGACGACCTCACCGGGTTTCACTCCTATCAGGTAAAAACAATAAGAAGTGGCTTCAGTGGGCACGCGATCACCAACACTGGACAATTGAGGAGTGGAAAAACATCCAACAAATCCCGGTTCCTGTTTCGTCATGTGGATTGCAGAGTCAGGATTTGGCGTAAAAAGCATGAGACCATAGGCCCATCCAGTCTGGTGTCAACAGTAGAGGCTGCTCAATTGGTAACGAGGCACACGTTAGATCCCTTGTTACCAATTGAGCAACGTTTTCATTTCCCAAACAATTCAGGCTGTTCTGGAGACAAAGGTGGTCCGACCCGGTACTAGATGGGTGTACCTTATAAACTGGTCACTGACCACATATATATTTATTTTGCTTATTCGGTGAGATGTTTTTTTGCACTTTTAGGTAACTGTAATCTCTGGCTCCCTTATTGGATGCCTTGAATGATGTTGTGAACCAATCAGCAGCTGCTCCACACGGTCTTATCATCCCTCCTTAGAAAAATGCCAGATAATAAAAAATGAAGCTAACTCAAGCCTGAGAATTCTACCCGTAGAAATATAATTAATAGAAGTAATTCTATTTTTAGGATTCTACCCTTTTTTTAAAAAATATATACAACTACGAACATTCTGGATGTCATCTAAATGGAGTACAGTGCTAAGTGTCAGAAAAACATTGATATGATTGCTCAATGATAACCAAGCCTAGGAAATTGTAGATATTAACTCTCTGCTCTCAGCCATACCGTTAGCTTACAAATGTTATATTTTTTAATGAAGTAAAGATAGTTGATAAATGTTTTTCAAGTACCAAATGTATGATTTTTGTTCAAGAACTGATGGGCCTTCTCAAAGCTTTGCCTTATGTCTTTCCCTTCCTTGTTTCATTACATGACCAATACCTTGTTGTTCCTTATGTCCTTTGTCCTTTTGTGTATGTATGATTGACTGGGTCCACCCAAGGCCAGAACTACTGCTGTACTCCGGTGAGAGGGCTGCAGAGCCAAGTAGTCCAGCAGATTCACCACGGATGCATCCCAAATGGCACCCTATTCCCTATACAGTGCACTAATTCTGACCAGAGCTATTCCCTATATAGGGAATAGAGCACCATTTGGGATGTAGCCAAACGTCTGAGCACAGTGAAAGCATGGGAGGATTCAGAGAAAGCAGCAGAGACATTTACTCCGTACTCTGTAATAATACAATGAATGCAACATGTTTGCTGAAGAGAGAAATCCTAAATGTGTCATAGAGAGAAGAGGGACATGGCTTACCATGCCTGCTGAAGAGAGAAATCCTAAATGTGTCATAGAGAGAAGAAGAGGAACGTGGCTTACCATGCCTTCAATACCGTGTGAGTGCGTGTTACATTTTCTCTGGTGTTTAGAGTGTTTTCCCATCCCAACCTAAATCACGAATTGACCATGTCTCATTGAGTGATGGCCTTAATAACATACAAATCCATCAGAAATAAAATAGTAGGGACTTGTCATGCTCACCGCAGGATACCCAGTTAAAACATACAGTAAACGAGTAAAAAGAATGAATGCAGAATTAATTGACTGTGAAACTGTGCGCCGGGCCAAAAAAAATGCAGATTTTTCTTTTGTGAAAACACCAAGTGACTTAAGTGAGACACCAATATGTTTTCTTCTCCCTCTCCTTACTTTGGTATCAGCCAAATTCGGTCCCAACCCATCACTTTGGACGGTGAAACAACGTTCTGAACTTCGCCATACAGTATACTGTATTTTCAGTATACAAAGTTCATGTAGAAGGGTAATGACTTAAACCTGAGATTCATTTGTAGTTTGTGTTGCCACTGGATTGGCAGATGTCAGTTTTTTCTTTATTTCAATATTGACATATCTAATAAAACATTTTCTCGGAAAGTACTGCAGAGAATGTACTCATTTCATTTGCAGCTCGTTTACATTTGGTCCTAATTTTTTTTAGTTATGTAAGATTACACAGTGTTGAAGACATTAATAACACCTTCCTAATATTCAGTTGCACTCAGAACAGCCTTAATTAGTCAGGGCATGGGCTCTACAAGGTGTCGAAAGTGTTCCACAGGGATGCTGGCCCATGTTCACTCCAATACTTCTCACAGTTGTGTCAAGTTGGCTGGATGTCCTTTGGGTGGTGAACCATACTTGATACACATGGGAAACTGTTGACGATGAAAAAAACAGCATCTTTGCAGTTCTTGACACAAACCGGTGCATCTGGCACCTACTACCATACATACCCTATTCAAAGGCACTTAAATCCTTTGTCTTGGCCATTCATGCTCTTAATGGCACATAGTGCACTATATAGGGTACCATTTGGAAACATAAGAACTGGGTGCTCTTTTTTTATGGCTCTAATCTGTGTAATTAAAACCAAATGTCACAGAGTGCCAGTGGAGCCTGTCACATTTCATTGTGCCATATGTTAGATGAACAGAGCCATTTGTGGCTGGGGAAGAAAATAAATGGCTAACTAGTGCTGTGTAATGATAGCACCACATGTTGAGGCCTACAGAAGGCCCCAGAAAACAAAAAAAATGTCTGTTGCCTTTCTCAGAAATCGACACGTTCCTTCCAAGTATAAATATACTGGATTAAATACCATAAATATTTTCAGTCTTAATCAAATGATCACATAAAAATAAGGAAAATACTCTGTGCATTATGTGATTCCCAGACAAAGATGGTACAGATATATAATATACACAAGAAAAATGTTGTATGATGACTTTTAATCATCAAGACTTTAATATCTTAGCTTCACATTAGCCTCCCTTCAGTAGGACTGGCTGGTTATTTTGGCTACGGTGATAGTCCTGTGTAATAGTCTCTTTTAATTGCTACTGGGGCAGCAAGGGCGAGCCTGTCAGAGCAAAACACAGCATGCTGCGAGTGGCTGACTTGCATCCCAAATGGCACCCTATGCCCTATGTAGTGCACCACCTTTGACCAGGGCTCTGGTCAAAAGTAGTGCACTGCATAGGGAATAGGGTGCCAGTTGGGACACGGCTGCTATCTACGAACGCCACGCTCACCCAATTGGTTCAAGATGTTAAGGCAGCCAGGCACCACGTGGCCCATTAATAGTTTCCTTCCAAAAGACAGGAGCAGAGTGGAGCCGTATTCCTAACGCTTGAAACGCAGTGACCTGGGGTGACGTTCTTCTGACTGAGAACATTTACATTCCGTAACCCCTCTGAATTACATGTTGCTTTAATTAACATATATATATGATAAAGAAAGACATCAGTTGCCATCGTCCCTCAGGGTGCATCATTCCTAGACTTGATTAGCATATAAGCTCAACTTTTCAAACTAAATTCAGACCAACTCCTATTGCTTCCGAAGGTCTTTTGTATATAATCAAGGTGTAGTACTAAATTCATGGGTGCGAATTTTAAGTGCCTTCATAGGCGAGTTCACATTCACAGCCTCTGCAGTGCAGTCTCTGTTGGAACCCATGGTGGGTCTCTGGCTACGCTTTTCACGAGAGGCGTTGGGGCCTTCTTGGGAACCGGGGCCATCTTCTCACCCCCCTCGGACTGCTCAGGCCTGGTGAGCCGACTGTGGTTGAGCATGGTGAAGAACTGGAACCTCTCGCCCATCTTCTGGGGGTTGGTCAGCATGTCACAGCCCTGGATCAGCTCGGCCTTTATAGACGGGTCTGCACATTTCCTCAGCAGAACCTGAAGAGAAACCCAACATTGCAATTGGACAACGCTAATTGAGTAGAGGGCAAAGTAAAACGTTTATCCCAAGTGCTCTTGGAAGCCCCGATCAGCCAGTTGAAAACCATGAATGTCCACTTAACGTATTGCTTTGAAAGAAACTGATGCAAACTTATTTGTGGGTGAATTTGTAACGAAACCAGGACAATAAACAACAACTGTTTTTGTCCTGGTTTTGCTAGGATTCACCCAAGTATGAAATGCTCACTTTGTAAACAAATGTGTTCACAAACAAATGTGTTCCTTGCGCTTTTTGGGCGCAAGGAACATTTCTGGGATCTTTTATTTCAGCTCATGAAACATGGGACCAACACTTTACATGTTGGGTTTATATTTTTGTTCAGTATACAATAGTCACCGTAGCCCCATGTATAAATAAGTGGAATAATGCTGTGTGAACACAGGGTTTCTTCCCACCTGTAAGCTTGTATCGATGCCCATATTTTTCAGACAGACAGGCCCCACGCAGACCACCGTAGCTCTAGCCATCTTAATCAGGCAACTGAAGTCCACGTCAGCAGAGCCAGGCGACGCTAGGACATCATGGAGCTTATGATCTTTGAACCCCTGGGGGTGGGGGACAGGAGAGGTGGTCTGGTGTTATGACAACATGACGCATGACTACAATAGTTTGTTATTGGTGTATTGTTACATTTTCATTTGACTTAATTTGTTATTTTTTATTATTCCAAATCAGGTGCTTCCTTTCACAAGCAACAGCTGATAATATCTTCATGTAGTCACTTGTGACATAAGCGTGAGCCGTCCTGAACCATTGGACGCCTTGTTCACAGATGGGATTGTGCAGTTCCCTGCCACATGTCTTTTGAAGGAGGGGGCCGCTTGTTTGAACCTCCCCCAGCCCCCCTTTTCATCACACAATTTAGTGAGTCCCAGAGCCAGAGAGCCATGCAGTGAGAGCCCACCCCTCTTAATAGGGGCCAGATGAGGCTAGGTTAGTGTGGAGCACGAGGAACAGGACTGGAGGGCAGTTGACCCTGATTTCCGTGTGTCACCAGCAAAGGGCAAGAGAGGCATGTCGGCTTCCTGCATCAGTTTCCTTGTCGATGAGGCTTGTTCGGCTAATCACATTACCATACACACTAAGTCAGAGACACACACAAACCGAGACCGTATTAAAACCTGCTGATAAATGGGCCAAGTTGGAGACATGATGGTACGTACTCTGAACGTGTCCGTCTTGGTCCCGCTGTGCCCGTAGTCTACAATCAGTGCTGCGCCCCCGTCCTCTGAGATCCGATTGGCCAGTTGCTGGACGATGACCCCTCCCTCCGGGCAGACCTCCACGAGCCGTCTCACTTCACCTGCCTAGGAGGTGAGGGGTTTCAGAACAAAAACAAGAGTGGCTCTGCTTACCTCGTCTGTGTGAAGCCCCGGCCAACACACAGAGGCCTGAGAACACACATCATCAATCATACATGGCTTCACTTCCAAATCATCTCCACTAAGCAGCACCGGCTCCAAGCCCCTAGGCAACACAGAACCAAAAGGAGGGGCTTGCCTGGGTGGGATAAGACGCATCCCAAATGGCAAAATATTCACCTATATAGTGCACTAGCCTATGGGCCCTGGTCAAAAGTAGTGCACTATATAGGGAATAGGGTGCGATTTGGGACACACCCTTAGACTAATCGGGGAACACATGTTGATGGGAAAAAGAGACTCAAGTGGAGTATTAAAAGCTATAGGCCTATCTACTTCTAATGGAAACTCCATTAGACCACAGTGATGAAAGAGCGGAGCACCAGAGACGATTATGTACTGCTTTTAACCATGGCGAGCGTAAAGAGAACAGCGTTAAGGTTAATAAACTCTACTACAATATGTGGAACCTGAGATACACATGCCTGTCAGGCACAGGCTGCAGCCATTAGTCGGGATCTCAAACCAGTAAGGGGGTTTCACCCAAGATCACTCATGATGTCAGGCTTTGGCACGCTGTTCAAAGCCCCTGCACTCTTCCAGAGAGACCAGATGAAATAGGTTGGTACTGTATATATTGGATAAACGTGGATAATAAAAGACAGATGCTGGAGAGTCGTCAAACTTTTAAGGAAAAAGGAGTTTGTTTGAGCAATTTGTGGGTGTGTTTGTGTCTATGTACCATAAAACAAAGGCTTAGGCAAAGATATTGAACAGATTTTATTTTTATTATCTTTGTAATTTAATTTCTAAAAAGTGAAAGGCCCAATGCAGCCGTTTTAATCTCAATTTAAAATAATTTCTGGGTCACAAGTGGCTGTTATTGGCAGAGGTTTGGAACTCTCATTTATTGGTCTATTAACTGATACCGCCTGGTGATGTCACCATGCAAGCCAAAACCACACCCATGCAAAACCGGTTAAGTGTGAATTGTATTTTCAACCAGTAACTATCAGCAAATAATATTGATCACATTTCTTCACACTTTTACAGTGTTAGTTTCATCGGCTGTTGTACAATATGATACAAAACTCAAGAAAAACTTAATCAAAAACATGATTTCCTGTGTTTTACAGTTTACATACACCTTACGCCAAATACATATAAAACTCAGTTTATCAACATTTCTGACATTAAATCCTAGTAAAAATTCCATCTTAGATCCTGGTACCTTCAGGAGTTAGGAAATTGCTCCCAATAATGAACCAGACTCTACAATTTTTTTTCTGAGGTCTTGGCTAATTTCTTTTGATTTTCCCATGATGTCAAGCAAAGAGGCACTGAGTTTGAAGTTTGGACTTGAAATACATCCACAGGTACACCTCCAATTGACTCAAATGATGTCAATTAGCCTATCAGAAGCTTCTAAAGCCATGACATCATTTTCTAGAAATTTCCAAGCTGTTTAAAGGCACAGTACACTTAGTGAATGTAAACTTCTGACCCACTCGAATTGTGATACAGTGAATTATAAGTGAAATAATATGTCTGTAAACAATTGTTTGAAAAATTACTTGTGTCATGCACAAAGTAGATGTCCTAACCGACTTGCAAAAACTATAGTTCGTTAACAAGAAATTAGTGGAGTGGTTGAAAAAAATAGTTTTAATGACTCCCACCTAAGTGTATGTAAACTTCCGACTTCAACTGTATATACACAGAGTGTACAAAACATTAGAAACACCTGCTCTTTCCATGACAGACTGACCAGGTGAAAGCTATGACCCCTTAATGTCACATGTTAAATCCACTTCAATAAGTGTAGATGAAGGGGAGGAGATAAGTTAAAGAAGAATTTTTAAGCCTTGAGACAATTGACATGAATTGGCATTGGATTGTGTGCCATTCAGAGGGTGAATGAGAAAGTAAAAATATTTAAGTGTCTTTGAACAGAGTATCGTAGTAGGCACATCGGTTTGTGTCAAGAACTGCAACGCTTTTTTTCCCCCCACACTCAACAGTTTCTTGCGTCTCTCAAGTATGGTCTAACTTGACACAACTGTGGGAAGCATTGGAGTCAACATCCGTGTGGCCAGCATCCGTGTGGAACACTTTCGAAACCTCGTAGAGTCCATGCGCCGATGAATTGAGGCTGTTCTGAGGGGGGAAAAAAGGGGAGTGCAACTCAAAATTAGGAAGGTTTTAATACGGTTTTGTTCACTTAGTGTCCATTTCCACACTATGAGGTTGAAATAATACTGTGAAATTGATGATAATGCACTTGTATTGTAAGGCTTGTTTGAAAAGACACTTGAAATTTCAGCCTGTTTTGGTGGTATGGAGTTTTGGCCTGCCTGGTGACATCCCATCCCCACTCAGACCACTCCCACAGTCCCACCTTTCTAGCTTGCTTGAGAAATTGTTCTTTCCTAAGAAGCATTTTTGTTTCTTTTTGACAATTTTAATTGAAAACAACCACAGTAAGGTTCTTTAATTGTTACACAGAAATGATTGGATATTGACATTAAAAAATGTAATAAAAACAGCTGCAATCATCAACACGCAGCACTCACCTGTATGAGCTGAGGAGAGGCAAGAGTGGGTGCTGGCACTATGACAAACCTCAGCTCGCCTGGCTCGTCTAAGTCAATATCCACCATCACCTCCCTCCAGCCCTTTGTTCTCTGTGCCCACGTCACAATCAATGCACAACGCAACGGATCAAATGGCACTTTACAATTCATGTTTTTCCAAAGACTTGTGATCTGTTATCAAGATCTATACGTCTAATCCAAATAGCTGATAAAGTAAATGTACCTGGAATTTGTGGATGGGTAAGGCATCAAAGAACTCATGAAGCCTGTATGAAAGAAAAAAAAAAGTGCCAGTCAATAACAAATTCACACCCAGTAAATTAAACTCTTACCATAGTCATTTGGCTAAGTATTAGAAAATGCATCATTAGTCTCCAGCCAAGTTTCCATACTACGTCTACCTCTAGACACGTAATCCAACATGACATTAACTACAATTACCCCATTTAAAACTATAGATTACTACCTCTGGGGACGTCATCCAGGTTGCGGCACCAGGAGATGGGGAGGCCTGTGGTGGTGGTCCCCTGGCGGTACACAGGCTCATCCTTCCTGGCCCACCCCTGGCTCTGGTCCCTCGTCAGAGCCTGGCTCAGTTTCGAACTCACCTCCACAAGGTGCACTGAGACAGCAGCCCCACGCAGCTGACTGATGACCTGGACAACACAGACAGACAGCATATTGTTTAGCAGTTTAGCTTATTAGATTGATGGACTAAATGTGGAAATTGCTCCCTCCACTGGTCATATATTGAACTCACATGAATACGGTCTGTTTACAAAGCATTTGGCCATGTAGTAGTAGGACATAGCATCACGAGACTGGGCATACAGTTCCAGTCCAAAGTTTGAACACATCTACTCTTTCAAGGTTTTTTCTTTATTAAAAAAAAAAAAATCTACATTGTAGAATAGTGAAGACATGACAACTATGAAATAACACATATGGAATAATGTAGTAAGCAAAAAATGTGTTAAATCAAAATATATTTGAGATTCTTCAAAGAAGCCACCCTTTTCTCTCAACCAGTTTCATGAGGAATAATTTCCCAACTTCCTTGAAGGAGTTCGCAAATATGCTGAGAACTTGTTAGCTGCTTTTCCTTCACTCTGCGGTCCAACTCATCCCATTTAGATTCCCACCGTACCTTCTCCGCTATGCAATCTTGTTTCCGAGCTGGTCATGGGTACACCTCAGCCACGCTCAAGGTCCTAAACCGCCATCGATGAGAGACAATACTGTGCAGCTGTATTCATCAACCTGGCCAAGGCTTTCGACTCTGTCAATCACCACATTCTTATCAGCAGACTCAACAGCCTTGGTTTCTCAAATGACTGCCTCGCCTGGTTCACCAACTACTTCTCTGATAGAGTTCAGTGTGTCAAATCGGAGGGCCTGTTTTCCGGACCTCTGGCAGTCTCTATGGGGGTGCCACAGGGTTCAATCCTCGGGCCAACTCTTTTCTCTGTATACATCAATGATGTCACTCTTGCTGCTGGCGATTCTCTGATCCACCTCTACCCAGACAACACCATTTTGTAAACTTCTGGCCCTTCTTTGGACACTGTGTTAAATAACCTCCAGACGAGCGTCAATGCCATACAACTCTCCTTCCGTGGCCTCCAACTGCTCTTAAATGCAAGCAAAACTAAATGCATGCTCTTCAACCGATCGCTGCCCACACCTACCCGACCGTCCAGCATCACTACTCTGGACGGTTCTGACTTAGAATATGTGGACAACTACAAATACCTAGGTGTCTGGTTAGACTGTAAACTCTCCTTCCAGACTCACATTAAGCATCTCCAATCCTAAATTAAACATAGAATCGGCTTCCTATTTCGCAACAAAGCATGCCTTCACTCACGCTGCCAAACATACCGTAATAAAACTGACTATCCTACCGATCCTTAACTTTGGCGATGTCATTTACAAAATAGCCTCCAACACTCAGCAAATTGGATGCAGTCTATCACAGTGCCATCCGTTTTGTTACCAAAGCCCCATATACTACCCACCACTGCGACCTGTATGCACTCGTTGGCTGGCCCTCGCTTCCTATCCGTCGCCAAACCCACTGGCTCCAGGTCATCTATAAGTCGTTTCTGGGTAAAGCCCCACCTTATCTCAGCTTACTGGTCACCATAGCAGCACCCACCCGCAGCACATGCTCCAGTAGGTATATTTCATTGGTCACCCCCAAAGCCAATTCCGCCTTTCCTTCCAGTTCTTTGCTGCCAATGACTGGAACAAACTGCAAAAATTACTGAAGCTGGAGACTCATATCTCCCTCACTAGCTTTAAGCACCAGCTGTCAGAGCAGCTCACAGATCACCTGCACCTGTACATAGCCAATCTGTAAATAGCCCATCCAACTACCTCATCACCATATTGTTATTTATTTTGCTCCTTTGCACCCCAGTACCGCTACTTGCACACTCATCTTCTGCACATCTATCACCCCAGTGTTTAATTTGGAGATACTGTAATAATTTCGCCACTATGGCCTATTTATTACCTCACTCAAAAAGTGCTTGTACATCCGCCTTCTTACGCCAACAACATTTCTGATTGGACAGTATTTGGGTTAGTTTGTTTTGCATGGCGTGGTGCCCCGGGTGAGTGAGAGTTCACTTCAGATAAATGGAATGGTTTATGTGCAAACTATCTCGCCCATTCTTTGCAAAACCGGTAACAAAACTTTTGATTGGATGAAATTGACTTGTGAACTTTGAACTTTAGTTCAAACAGTCCTGTTTGATACATATAAATCAGAAATATAATCCAGAAAATCCTATACACTACTAGTCATGTGGATTTGGATAACAAAATAAAACACACGAATATTGTTCTGAAATCAAGCTGGATATGAAGATCACAAATAATTGCTTTCGACGATAGGTAAAGGCAGTTACTGTACACACTTTCCTTCCAGGTCCTGTCATTTTTCTACATGCTGCTTTCAGCATGGCACCGAAAGGAAAGAACCGTAAGGCATTAGCCAAAACACATTTTGTAAATGTAAAGGACGAGTTTGAAAATGACAACGATGGAGATGAGGAAGAAGAAACCAATGGAGATGGTCCTCAACCGGACGACGAATTTAATTTGGACGAGGTTTTACGTTTGGGTGGAACCCGAGTAAGTAACGTTATTTGAGGCTAGCACCTCATGCTAACTAGCACATTTATCCTGCAGCTACCACTAAACACGTGCCATTTTCTCCCAAAATATCGAATAAACTGTTTGTTCAACTGTTCATGCTTTCTGTATTTGTTCGACTTTGCTACGCTTTATCTGGCATTGTTAGTAGTTATTGACGATGATGCTAGGTAGCTAACTTAGCTAGCTAGCTAGTTGCCTTGAAACCCGACGATTAATTGCATTGAATTCCACGTCGTGCAAAAATGAGTGTTAGGATCTGGAAAGTTTCTTCTCACGACCTCTACACGCCAGTATGTTGAATAAATATACATTTAAACATACTCTACCGGTTGTTACGGATGTTGGTCTTTTGACGGTAGGAATGCAAGACACTATATCCACAGGAATGTATAATTAAATCACCGTATCAAAGCGCTCATTGTACGTTCAGATTAATATCCCCTGAAGCATTCGCAGAACCATGTAAACATGTGCACAAGTTCGGCACCTATACATGTTTGGCCTGCATGTATTATCATTTTGTGAGCATGCTTCAGGTTATAGAACTCTGGACGCACAACCGGTTGTGGATTTAATTGTGACTTAACGTTACCTGTGGATATATTGTATCACAGAGGACCAACTGAACGGACAACTGTTAACTGAGTTAAAATATAATTGTACTCATTCTGGCTTGTTAGCGGTCTGTGAGATTCAAACGTAAATGTCTGCTCGATGTAGAATTCAATACAATTCAACGTCGGGTTTCCAGGCAAGGTACGATATAACTAACGTTAGCTGCTTGCAAGTGGTTGTACTTGGTAATGTTCACAGACAAGTCATGACTGTTCAATCACCTCTTTTTCTCTTGGCTTTTTTTTCTTGTGCTGGGGTAGGCTGACTTTGCCCTGCTTGACGCAATCATTGATGAGAACGAGCTGATCGACGGTGGAAAGAAAGGAGCCATAGATGACCTGGAACCTGGCGAGTTGGAGACATTCATCACCAAGCTGGGCATCCGCTCATACAAAGACCAACAGATTGTCCCAGATGAGCCTACAGAGGAAGAAGGCAGAGGAGAGCAAAAAGGCTGATGCCAAGAAAGCCAAGTCCGGTGATCAGAAGCACAAACCAGAGCCTAAAGGCAAGGACCTGCCTGCCACATCAACAGTGGAGACAAAGAATAAGAAAAATAAAGAGACAGCAAAAACCAGCGTCGCAGCCACTGGAAAGAAAGCTAAACTAAATGCCAACTTATTTGAGTTTCAGCCGAGGCAGCTGCTTCTGATCAAACCAGGTGGCAAGTGGTTTGACCTGGAGTACACTGCAGAGGGTACCTCTAACCCACAGGATGAGTCTCAAGTCTCCCAGTACAAGGCCCTGGCTATAAAGCTGTTTGAGGCTGAGACAGGGCTCTACAAGAGCAAGAAGAACATGCAGAAGGGGGCCAACTCAGCCTGGATGAAAAATGTGGTCTCCGCAGGCACGCTGGCTGACAGGATGGCAGCCATGACAGTTCTGATACAGGATGCCCCGGTACAGAGCATAGAGCATGTGGAGAACCTGGTCTCCATGGTGAAGAAGAAGGGTAGTCGCAGACAGGGGCTGATGGCTCTGGACACTCTCCGAGAGCTCTTCATGTCTGACCTGCTGCCAGTGAACCGCAAGCTCAGGACCTTCGCCCAGCATCCCTTTGACAAGCTGGAGCAGAAGGCGAGCGGGAACAAGGACGCGCGCGACCGCCGCCTCGTCCTGTGGTACTTTGAGCACCTTCTGAAGTACCACGTGGCCGAGTTCGTGGTGGCCCTGGACGAACTCGCCCACGACACGGTGGCAACCACCAAGGCCAAGTCTCTGGCCACTGCCCACGAGCTGCTGCTCAACCGGCCCGAACAGGAGAGGGCCCTTCTCATCCAGGTGGTCAACAAGCTGGGAGACCCTGAGTACAAGACAGCAGCCAAGGCCTCGTACCTGCTGGAGACCCTGCTGCACAAGCACCCCAACATGAAGGCGGTGGTGTGCAGCGAGGTGGAGCGCCTTATGTTCAGGCCCAACATCAACCTGAAGGCCCAGTACTACGCCGTGTGCTTCCTCAACCAGGTGCTGCTGAGCCACGACGAGGCCGAGCTGGCCAGCAAACTCATCTCCATCTACTTCTCCTTCTTCCGAGCCTGCATTAAGAAGAAGGATGTGGAGTCCAAGATGCTAAGCGCCCTGCTGTCGGGCGTGAACAGGGCCTATCCCTACGCCAAGGCCGGGGACGAAAAGGTGAAGGAGCAGCTGGACACGCTGTTTAAAGTAGTGCACCTGGCAAAGTTCAACACTGCCGTCCAGGCTCTCATGCTGCTCTTCCAGGTGATGGACTCTCAGCAGATCGTCTCAGACCGCTACTATGTGGCTCTCTACAGGTAAACTGCACTTCTAGACTTGCTGGTGTGACTTGCTGGTGTGATCAAGAAGAATGGCTGTATGTTGTATCAAATCCTGTCCCCAAAAAATGTGAATTTGTTTGCTGTCTGTCTCTCTTTTATAGTCCCTAGCACAAGGTGCACCTCTGTAATGATCATGCTGTTTAATCATCTTCTTGATATGACACACCTGTCAGGTAAATCAATTATCTTGGCAAAGGAGAAATGCTCACAGGGATGTAAACATATTTTTGCACAAAATCTGAGCGAAATAAGCTTTTCTGTGCATATGGAACATTTCTGAGATCTTTTGTTTGACATTTGAGTCATTTAGGAGACACTTATCCAGAGTGACTTACAGCAGTGAGTGCTTGCATTTTTGTTATTTTTCGTACTGGTCCCCTGTGGGAATCAAACCCACAATCCTGGCGTTGCAAGCGCCATGCTCTACCAACTCAGCTCATGAAACATGGGACCAACCCTTTACATGTTGCGTTTTATATTTTTGTTTAGTATACAATGATCATGCTGCTTGATTGACGCATCTATGTTTTCTGGTTTACAGGAAGCTCATGGACCCAGGTCTGACTCTGTGCTCCAGGCAGAGTATGTTCCTCAACCTGCTGTACAAGTCTCTGAAGGCAGACATCGTCCTGCGGCGGGTCAAAGGCTTTGTGAAGAGGCTGCTGCAGGTCAGCTGTGAGCAGAACCCTACATTTGCCTGTGGGGCTCTCTTCCTTGTATCAGAGGTCATGAAGGTCAAACCAGGCCTCAAGCTGCTGCTGCAGGAGTGTGGGGTAAGGCCAAGCTCAATGACATCAGAATAAAGTACTAGTTATTTTCATATTGTGCACAATCACATAATGGAACTCTTGGGGAAAGTTTCCCAGGCACAGTCTAACACTAGTCCAGGACTAGACTTCATCTATATTTGGGAAACCAGCCATTAGATTCATTTATTCTGAAGATTTTTGTCATCATGTCACTTGATCTCGCATATTATGATTTTATTGCAGGATGGTGAAGAGGAGAATTTCAAAGATCTTAAGGAAGAAGAAGAGGATGATGAGGAGAGGTTTGTAGATGCAGATAAGGTGGAGGAAGGACAGCGTGAGATCATTCCGAAACCCACTGCATCGTCGTGGGTACATCACCAAAACATTGAAGGTGAGATTTATTATTAAGACCACCCCCTTAACATTATTTTCAATTCACATATTTGGGGAAATCCTACACCCAGATACTTATAAATGCATTTATTATTGTGGGGTAGCCTAGTGGTTCGAGCATTGGACTAGTAACCGAAAGGTTTCATGTTCTAATCCCCGAGCTGACAAGGTAAAAATCTGTCGTTCTGCCCCTGAACAGGCACTGTTCCTAGGCCGTCATTGAAAATAAGAATTTGTTCTTAACTGACTTGCCTAGTTAAATAAAGGTAAAATAAATCAAATAAAACTGTAAACATTTGTGTTGTAATGTAAGTATAATTATGTTTTGATTGTGACTCCTGTATATTCAGTGGTCACCTTTCCCCCTCTTCATGCATACTCGTTCTTTTGTTGTCCAGGTGGGAAGAGTATGGATACCTACGACCCGTTACATAGAAACCCACTATTCTGTGGGGCTGACCACACCACGTTATGGGAGCTGCACAGGGTGAGCCTCATGACAATATTGGGCGCATCCCAGGTGGAACCCTTTTCCCCATATAGTGCACTACTTTTGACCAGGGCCCATATTGCACTCGATAATAGGGCGCCATTTGGGACGCCGTCAGTTGTGTGACGAGAGAAAGGTGCTCTGTGTTACGGGCTTGCTTGAGAAAAGGTGATGTACCATAGGAGAATCCACTTATGTTGTTGTTTTACATCTTGTCTTTCCCCCTCAGCTCTCTGCACATTTCCACCCATCAGTGTCACTGTTCGCCAAGACAATCCTACAGGTAAAATGAACTTTTAAAATATATATATATGTTTGGGGAAACTTTGTGCTTATTACCAAAAAATTAATACAAAGAAGTTGGCTGTGTAGCAATGGGCCCAAGTGGGTATCAGGGCTAGCCCTCACTATCCTTCTGACTCCCACTTGAGTTTTTCTGTGTTTAATTCATCCCTTTCCCCTCTGCATCATGTCCCCAGGGAGAGTTCATCAACTACACAGGCGACCCTCTCCAGGACTTCACTCTCAGCAAGTTCTTGGATCGCTTCGTCTTCAGGAATCCCAAGCAACTGAAGGGCAAACGTAATATTTCCAACATTTTCAGTTGCCTTTTTCTCTCAGTCCACCAGAAATGCATTTCATTGCCCGGTTCACATTATTAGTCAACTGTCTGGTCTCAGTTCATTCCCCAAATCAGTTATTCACCCTACCTTTTCGTCTTGGTTGAAACTGTTTTCATCTCAATCATTCACAGAAAACACAGACGCTACAGTTATGCAGCCCAAACAGAAGCTGACCATGAATAACATCCACAATTTACCTGGTGAGTGTGTCTTTTGAATCACTATAAAGGATGATAAAGGGGTCACTTTATTGAGCAGAAGTAAGGCAAGTCTTCTTTCTCCCATCTCTCAGTGAACTGTGAGGAGTTCCTGTCCAATAAGGAGAGTCAGATTCCTGTGGATGAGGTCTTCTTCTATCGGTGAGTAACTATGATTATATAGACGGACCTTTTGAGTAACACTGTCAGATTAAAAAATATATGTATATATTGTGAATAAGGCAGCAAAGAAAATGTAATGGTCCATTGTTTGAGTGACTCGTTCTGGACTGTCTTTAAATGCCCCGTTCCCCACGCTAGGTTCTTCAAGAAACGAGAAGCGGAGAAGGCACTGCGTCGGCCACGAGGAGATGGAGATAACGAGAGTGTGGAGGACGTGGACGATGATGAGTTTGAGACTCTGCTCGGTAAGTTCAAGGACTCTGAAATAAACTGTTATTGGCCAAAATTCAGGAAATGGGTCAATGTATATCAGACTTCAGGCTCATCTTTGGTTGACTCATTTTTGGTTGCCTTCTCGCCCTGTCCAGATTCATACGAGGGAGACAGTTACTTCACTGACTTGCCAATTGATGAAACAGACCTGGACTTTGCAGGGTGAGTACAAGTTTGATAAAGCTTTGCATTCAGATATCATCAGTGATTCATGTGTACACCTATCAAACATGGCATTGAAATGGTTCCCAGTGATTTTTATTTCATTTTTTATACTGAATGATATATCTGACATTTTGTTTGTGCATGTTGCAGCAATGTTAAGACCAAATCTAAGAAGGGGAAGAAGGGTGGGGATGAGGATGAGTCGGACCTGGATGATGACTTGGATGGTGATCTGGATGATGAGGAGGTGTCCCTTGGCAGTATGGACGAGGAGGACTTTGGAGATGAACTGGAGGAGGAGGGAGGGGCCTTCATGGACCCCGCTGGGGAGGATGATGATGAGGAAGGTATGTTTATGTCCCAATATCTCTCCTTCCTCCCAAAGTGTGCAATTGTTCACTTCCCTTGACTAGTTTGAAATGAAATGACTGGTTTATGAAATGTGGTGGAAAGTCCCACTAGCCCATGCCTCCACGAGTGTAGACTTTACTCTAATTTCTTGTCTCTTTCAGTTCCAGAACTTGATGATGGTGATTTTGCTTTTGGCGGTAATTTTAAGTCAATTTTCTTAACATAAATTACTTTCAAAAGGGCATAATTGTGAATGGATATTTAAAAAGTTGACTCTTCAAAAATATTGTTTTCCCCTCAAGATTCTGACGATGAGATGGAGGTTCCAAACATCACTCCAGGTTCTAAAAAGAGCAAGAGGAAGGCATCAGAGGATCTTAACTACACTGGGTCTCTAGGTTAGTAGCTGGGCCTCTATGTGTACTGTTGAACTGCTCTGAGTCTCATTTAGAAGTGTAGAATCTTATCTGACATGTCAACATTCTTCCATTTGTAGGTTCCAAACCAGGGAAGAAACACAAAGGAAAGGACACAGCCATGTTTGCATCTGCTGAAGAGGTGAGATGGTCATGCCTATCATATTTCTCATATCTCCCAATGTTAAGTTGGCGCGCTGATGGCTATCCTATTACGGTTATGCTACCCGTCAGTCTGTTGAACAGTTTCTTGTAATGAAACTAAAAGGATATCACGGAATGCTAAATGTCTATTTAATTTTTTCCCAGTTTGGATTTATGTTGGATGAAAATGCTGGCTCAAAGTTTGACAACATTGGCATGAATGCCATGGCCAACAAAGACAAAGCAGGTAAGCCTTGGCTTAAATACGGTCTATTAAACATGTCTTATTGAATACTACAGTTAGTGTCACCTGACAGAAGAAGAAAAAAGCCAAATTGTATAAATGACTTTACTCAGTTGGCTAGATACTAGCTTAACTACAGCATATCCACATGGAGTGTCAGTAACTTCACAGCAGTTTGGCGCACACTCAGTCACTAGTGTTCCTGTCAAAGTTGCACAAAATAGATAGCTCCATCATGCTTGAGAGATTAACAGTTAACCAACCCTAAGACAGTACTGAATTCAGTTCACGTCAGGGTACATTTCATATCAAACAGGTTGTTGAATACAGTAGATGACCAAACTTTCGTAGAGGATGCAGAGTAAGTTGCTCTTCTCCCCCAGGTGTCAGGCAGCTCAAGTGGGAGGCCCAGAGAGACGATTGGGTCCGAGGCAGAGATGTCAAGACCCTACGGAAGAAGAAGGCCATGTTTAACAAGAAGAAACAGTTTGGCAAGCAACCGTTTGGCAAATCAAGGACTGGCAGAAATACTTTCAAGAAGTAGTAATCATTTCTGAACCTAAGATCACTTAAGTTTGTGTTCATGCTCTACGCCTTCTTGGAACAATCTTTCAAGGTCTTGCTCTCGAATCCCATAAACCCTGGGATATTCACTGTACAGACAACGTGATGGTTAGGCTGCATTCACACAGGCAGCCGAATTCAGATTTTTTTTACACTAATTGGTCTGTTGACTAATCCGCTCTGAAAGATTTGATGTGATTGGTCAAAAGACAAATTAATGGGGGGGTCAGAATTAGGCTGGCTGTGTGAATGCAGCCTAACACTATTATTCTGTCTCCAGTTTATTAAAGTCCAACGAATATGCCAGGGTTAATGGGATTTGAGAGCAAGTGGGTGACATGCCAGGGGTGTGTTCATTAGTGCAAACTGTATTGCCTTTATCTATACCTGTTGACAGTTCCTGGTTTGTTCTACCGATCATTGGATAAACTACTTAATGCCTGTGTAAAATTACGTAGGCTGTGTTTACACAGGCAGCCCAATTCTGATAATTTTTCCACTAATTGAACTATTGACCAATCAGATCAGCTCTTACCCATAATTGGGCTGTCATGCTTTGAAGTTACCTTGGGCTGCCTGTGTAAACAGCCATATTCTCTGTATTGACATTTCAACTCTGTTCAATATTTTGTATAGGTTTATACTAGGTAAATACAAAATGAAATCATTAGCATACTATGTCTGGTCGTAATAATTGTAACTGGAGATTAAATGTTTTTAATATTTGGTGCCGATTTTATTGCTGTGCAGTTTGGAATTGGAATGATTCTTCAAGTTTGTATGTTTTGAACTGTCTATAGCCCGTACCCTCCAGAACAGCGAGAAGCATGTTGTTCATACTGTTTCTGAAATAAAAATAAATACATTTTTTGTTACAAAGCAATGGTGTACATAGCCCAAGATGGTCAGTGTACATGGCAAATGTAATTTCTATATAAAATGTAAATGTTACCATGACTTGTGTACATCTTGTAATAAAAAAGACCACAAGCACCCAGCACACCTGTCACTTCAAGTAGTACTACTACTTTGAACAGTCTCTTTGCTAACAGTGCCAAAGGGTCTGGGCCACTTAGGCTTTGTGAGGTTCTCCGTCTTTCCAATCACAATGCCTTCAATCGGAGGTCCAACTCGGCGGAAAATCTGTCTCCCAGCAGTTGGCGTTGTTTCGCCCACCAAGCAAGGATTTTTGTATAGAGGCTACATGAAGTTTATTTGATCGAATACAAGTTCCGAAATGTTACGTTAAGAGTGTACTGATCTATGTAGGATACGTGACATCACGGCAACTAAGAAAACACTCGGATATGCATATATAGTAGCATCTCCATTGAATTACAGGCGGTTGACGTAACCAAAACGATTTTTCAAAAACATTACAATAACGAGATCTATCCACTAATCCAAAAAAGGATGGGCGGGAGCTAGTGCGGTGCCGCTTTTTGGACAACAACTCCAAGTGTTAGGGCGGAGAGACATGCCATCTTGTTAGTGTATCCATGATCTTTGATTCAATCCAAATTCATAGCCTTTTTTAAATTTGAACCTGTATTTAACTAGGCAAGTCAGTTAAGAACAAATTATTATTTACAATGACGGCTTACCCCGGTCAAAACCGGAAAACACTTGGCCAATTGTGCGCCGCCGTATGGGACTCCCAATCACGGCCGGATGTGATACATCCTGGATTCGAACCAGAGACTGTCGTGACGCGAACTGAGATGCAGTGCCTTCGACGGCTGTGCCACTTGGGAACCCGATTAAGACAGACAACTGTTTATTTCAGCAGAGAACACGCGTAAGCACTGACAACCCATACTTTTCAGTACACATATCCTAACAAAACAAATACTTGTCGTATTACAAATGAAATAGATTGTAATATCGGATTTATGTTGTTATAACAACCTACCTTTCTGTGCAGTACGGACACACAGATGAGGCATACGGGGTTTCAAATGGATAGCACAGCCACCAAGTCAAAATTGGCTAGGTCTATATTGTGAAATTCATGAAAGCAAGAATGTGCTTTTTGGTCTTAATTTGAGGTTAGGGTTGGGCATAAGGTTATCAGTGTGGTTAAGGTTGGGGTGAAGTTTTAAAATCTATTTTTATGAAGATAAATTGAGGAAATAAACGAGGTTTATGGCTTTGTGGCTGTGGTAACTAATGACGACCACTGTGCAGGGCGGTGTGAAAGCCTTTCTATTAACACTGCTCCCTGCTACTGCGAGGACTCACCACAAGGGGACACTGTACTCAAGATATAACAGGCAGGGCATGATAAATCAATTTAATTTGGTTTAAAAAAAGTACAGGAATGATTGGGGGAGGAAGGGAGGAATTCAATTACCGAAGTAATTTATTTAGTCTATTCTCATATCACCATAGGATCATCAGTCTGTAATCACACCTGTGCTTATCTGCCTCCTCAGAGCAAAGATGCCCTAGTAGGGAGGAAACAAGGCATTTCCAAGTAGGCTGCATTTTTAAGGAGGAGAGGATCTTATTTTCACCGCAGATCTCCATTTCACCAAGGTGAGAAACCACACCTAAGCAACTGTGCTCACAGATAGATTAACCTCTATGCTTTTTTTAAAAACAAATGCATTATGACTTTAGTATTATGTACTATTATGTGAAATGTTTATAAGGGGAACTACACTCCCCTCCATATGAATTCAGACTGTTTTACCGTTTAGAAATGAAAGTATTTTATGTCTCTAGTCCCCCCATTTGAAGAAAGTATTTGGACAAATGTATTACAGATTTTCTCAATCGCTTTGGCTCAATTCTCAAAAGAGAATTATTTCTTTCAAAACAATAAGTTCAAATCTCTGAACAATTAGTTTCTGGTTCACACCAGATTTGAATTTCTTATTCATTTAAGCAAATTGCATGTGTTTTGGCAAATGTGTGCAAAAGCGTACGTACAATTGTCTACAATTTGCACAATAGCTACATGCACATGACTTGCTGATTAAAACTGATGAGTTGATTCTCAGTGAAACTGTCATACTCTTCACAACTTCTAAACATTCTTTCATCGTGCAAAATGAACCATTCAATTATCACAATCTGTCAGACATACATGTATATTGCATAAATATCTATGACATGGAATGTTTGGGATGTGTGCTAAATTGGCAAATTTACCTACCAGCTGACATAGTAATGAAATAGGAATCACAATCTTACCAATCAACCAATCAAGTTTGGAAGCATATATAATGGAGCTTTCCCACAGCACAATCAGTACATTTTTGAACATGGAAGAACATCAGAACCCTGAACAGCAGCCACATGCTGGTGGAAGAGAAGCCAGAAGATGTGTAAGAATGTGTGGTGGTGGATGTTTTAGGGGAAGACATAATAGAGGAAGAGGTAGAAGACAGAGCCCCTGATTAAATCAGAGCCACAATTGTGGACCATGTTATAAACCATGGTCTTACAATGGAAGAGGCTGATCAGAGAGTTTATTTTTTTGTACCCTTTATTTAACTATGCAACTCACTTAAATCAAATCAAATTTCTTTATATAGCCCTTCGTACATCAGCTGATATCTCAAAGTGCTGTACAGAAACCCAGCCTAAAACCCCAAACAGCAAGCAATGCAGGTGTAGAATGCACGGTGGCTAGGAAAAACTCCCCGGAAAGGCCAAAACCTAGAAAGAAACCTAGAGAGTAACCAGGCTATGAGGGGTGGCCAGTCCTCTTCTGTCTGTGCCGGGTGGAGATTACAACAGAACATGGCCAAGATGTTCAAATGTTCATAAATGACCAGCATAGTCAAATAATAATAATCACAGGCAGAACAGTTAAGAACAAATTCTTATTTTCAATGATGGTTTAGGAACAGTGGTTTAACTGCCTTGTTCAGAAGAACAGATTTTTACCTTGTCAGCTTGGGGATTTGATTTTGCAACCTTTCGGTTACTAGTCCAACGCTCTAACCACTAGGTTACCTGCCACCCCTAAAGTACAGCCTTATGTAAACAGGTCCACAGTGTCATCAATTGTGCAACCATTCCGTAGGGAAAACAGGTAAATATGTACTCGCACTTTACCTTTGTTACAGCATTTTATTCACAACAATACAGCAACTATTGTAAAGGTAAATTGTAAAATAAAATCACAATGTAAGATATGTATGAGGAATATACAGTAATACAGTAATACAGCACAATTTGAATACAATATACTATCTGTAACATGGTCCATTTATGAATTCTACATGTCATATATAGGACTGCACAACGACCTCATGCTGGTGGCAGACTAGCAGTATTCAGCCATCGGCAGGAACAAGAAATTTGCAACATGGTAATAGCCAACAACTCCATCAGGCTAAGAGGGATCCGAAGTGCAATCACAAATGCAATCCCATTGGCCGCCCGAGCCACAATTGGCACACCAGGCCAACGTGGGGAGCAATATTACAATGTGTGCTTCCATTTCTGAGAATGGTGTGAGCACACATATTCCACACATTGGGCCCTATAACACCCATCTTCCCCTGGCCTTCCTAAATACACTTTACAGAGACCTAATAACAGAACACGAAAGCGGTTTAGTTAGAGCAGATTTGCCAAATGATGTAATTGTGTGGGATAATGTCAGCTTCCATCGAAACAACATTGTTAGGGAATGGTTTGCTGCGCATGAAAGGATAACAGTGGAGTTCCATCCTCCCCATTCCTGAAACCGATAGAAGAGTTTTGTTCAGCATGGAGGTGGAAAGTATATGACTATCGGGCACAAGATCAGATGTCTCTGTTAGATGCCATGAATGCTGCTTGTGAGGAGATCACAGGCGATCATTGCAGTGATTATAGCAGGATGTCCACCAGGAAGATGGGAACTTCTTGTGTCACGTACTGTGAGGACGTACAATTTATTGTTTTTTTTAACAGAACTACCACAGGTTTTTTCTTTTTTGCATGGATGTCATTTTGTGGAAAATTTTCTGTTCACTATATATGATTTTACATGTAAGAAATATGTAAATATGGACATGCAATTGTACATTTTCTGTTTACATGTAACACATTGCTACAAATGTGCAAATCCTTTTTCTGTGTACTACAGTATTGACTTTATCCAGTAAACCTTTACCTACTGTTGAGATCGGTCTCTAAAAAGCTCAGTGTGATACACAATAGCATTCAGCTGGACAAAACTGGCATTCTGGTACAGTAAGCAGTCAGTGTCAACAAAAAAGTAGAAGAAAACTTAAATGTGTATATAACAATAAAAATATAACAAACATTTCTCAAGTTGATTGTCAAAAACCATTTAAACATTTTGACCAGTACGGCTCACACGATGACAAAAAAAAAAGTTTCATTTTGGTGGCTTTGGCCAATTTACTGACACAATAACTAGGTTTTGAAGCATGAATTAAATGTTTTAGGTGAGTTACTACATCTTGCAAACATGCAATAGAGTTGGGACAATGGCACCAACAGTTTAGAGAAATGTTAACTGTTTAAAAAAGCGAGTCAAAGCGATTGAGAAACTGTAAAGTAGTCAAGAGTTAAGAATTTTGTCCCACATTCCATGCACGCAATGTTTAACTCTGCACCGTTAATTGCCTGTCTGTGGCCCACCTGTTAGCTTGCACGATTCTTACCATTCTCCTTCTACCTCTCATCAAGAAGCTGTTTTCGCCCACAGGACTGCTGCTGACTGGACGTTTTATGTTTATCGCACCATTCTCTGTAAACCCTAGACACTGCCATACGTGGAAAACCCAGGAGGGTGGCCGTTTCAGAGATACGGGAACCGGCGCGCCTGGCACCGATGATCAAACCACGCTCAAAGTCACTTAGGTCATTCGTTTTGCCACTTCTAATGTTCAATCGAACAGTAACTGAATGCCTCGATGCCTGTCTGCCTGCTTTATATAGCAAGCCACGGCCACGTGAGGTAATGGGCTAGTGTACCTAATAAACTTGCCACTGTGTGTATATATATTGCATATAGTAGCCACTGCTAGTAGCCATGTATTCATCCAACAGTAAATTAAATGTCCTTTTCATTTGAGGGCTACTATCCATGAGACCTATAGGCCTATACCCTCGTAATGGCCTGCTCCATATCTAAAAGCCATATCAAATATCTTGGTTGTAAAACAGTTGACATTGAGCTGAATATTTAGAGTTGAGAAAAACATATATACCTACAGAAAGCTGATACCCTCTTCTCCTCGGCAGGGACAAGAGGGGGAAGCTTCCAAAGCTTTGTTTTTCCCGCAATTGCATTTTAAAAGGATATACTATCAGAACGCAATGTAGAATGTGCTCTTTCTACGTTCATAGGCACCGTGATACATGATCTGGTTGTCTAACTGATTACCTAGTCAGAGCAGGTCTCTTTACGGATGCCGCGTTAGACTTTGAATGTGAGTGTGCGTGACCTATTTCATTGTTTTATTTGTATATATATATATATATGTATATAAAAGTGTGTTAATTTCAAGCAGCCCACCCAATTGAAAATTTATCAAGCTTTGAAAATTAGCAATTCAGTGAGCTTCAAAAGTATTGGGACAGTGATACATTTTTTGTTGTTTAGACTCTGCACAAATACCAAACTTTAGACTACTTTAATGCACATATAAATGAATTTGTCCCAATACCTTTGGTCCCCTAAAATGGGGGGTACTATGTACAAAACGTGCTGTAATTTTTTTAACGGTTCACCCGATATGGATGAAAATACCTTCAAATTCAAGCTGACAGTCTGCACTTTAACCTCATAGTCAATGTATCATTTCAAATCCAAAGTAATGGAGTACAGAGGCCAAACAACAGTCTAAACGGTCAAACAGATTTGGATGAAAAAAAGGTGACATTCTGCACGTATGAAACGTTTGATCTCAAATCCAAAATGCTGGAGTATGCTTCACTGTCCAATTGCATGTAGGTAATCATACGGTGAAAGAATGCTTTGGCCTCACTCATGAAGGCCATACCAACCTCAGCGCAGCTAATACTGGAACAAATATGTGTAAAGCAAAGGCATAGGGTAATACTTAGTTATAGGTATCTTTGACTTGATGTCGTCTGAAGGTGATTCCTCCTCCAGAACAAATGTGCAATCTGTTCTATAGCCCAGAATGTGAACTGTATTTACACAAAATGTGATCAAATAGTTTGCTAAATGTGATAGGCTGATCCTCGGCTGTGGTGATCAGGCATTGTGAGGATTAAGAATGTAATAGCTATGGATGTATCCCAAATGGCACCCTATTCCAGATACTGTAGTTAGTGCACTACTTTTGACCAGTGCCCATATTGAGAACAGAGTGCCATTTGGGATGTTCCCTATCTGAGTTAAGATGAAGGATTGAGGGGGCATCCCTCAGCTTAATGAACAGTTGAATCACTTGCATTCTCCTGTTTCTTTAACTCACATTGTAGTTGTTGTTGTTTTTATTTGTATTTTTTTAATGATATTTTCTAGTATTATCTATACACTACTGTTATTGTTATCACTGCATTGTTGGAAAAGAGCTCTCAGGGTCATTTCACTGTACTGTTTTGCACCTGTTCTATCCTGTGAATGTGGCGAATAAACTTTGAAACTACTTGAAACTTAACTGACCCCCGCTGTGTATCTTCTAAGTCTAACTTCTCATGCCATAGAAACTTCACAGCGCTACTAATACTTCCTGCAGACCCCTGGAATACACAGCAGCCTCTGAAGGAGGGGACCAGAGAACTCTTAACTAAGTGGCAATATTTGCTCACCTGACATACACACATCTGGCTGGCTGGTGAAATGGCCTGCCTAGCCAGGAAGGCAGCTGGTTGCTACTGCTGAGGGCAGACAGACCGGTCAGTCGGGAAGGCCAAGGAGGTCATGAGGAGGAGTGGTGTCTCCCCAGCCAGGCGGCTGTTTGTCACTCCATGTTTGTCCGGAGCTGTTGGAGGCTGACGAGGTGCTAATTTAAGACTCCGTCCCAAATGGCACCCTTTCCCTACGGCCCTGGTCCAAAGTAGTACACTATATAGGGAATAGCGTGCCATTTGGAACGCAAGGTGAGGAGTGTCCATGCCATTAGCCTACACTGTGGTTAGCCAGTTAGCCTGTCAGAGCCCGTAAAGAAACTGATTTATTAGGATCTGGTAGGGCGTTCTCGGGTAGACAAACACAGATTGGACACATGTTGTTTGCCGGCAGGGAGCTTTGTCATGGAGCCGAGAGTGACATCTCCCTGATTTTACTAAAGAAGACCCCACCCTGTTTCTGAGTAAACAGTACAAATTGCATCTTGCAAGTCAGAGGACCAAGGGAGGTAGCTAGATATCACTGGGATAGATGGAAGTGCCTTTGTGCTGTTTTTTTTTTAAACGATCAAAGAGCCATCAGGCTGATGGAAAAAACACAAAGCCATCAGCAAAAATACATTTCTGAACAAAGGTTAACTGTATGAAAAATAATCAACTAGTATTGTTATAGTATTAGAATGCATAAACAGGCATATCTCTACGGTTGAAATAAAACCATGTACATTTGATTCATATACAGTACACCGAAAGACGAGAAATATAATTATCCTGCTGTAGACTAACAATGTATTTGGTATCTAGCCTTATAACAGGTGTATTACAGTGCCTTCAGAAAGTATTCACACCCATTGACCTTTTCCACATGTTGTTGTGTTACAGCCTGTATTTTAAATTGAATAAAGTGAGGGTTAGAGAGTCAGGCAGGTACAGGACAGCAGGCAAGCTTGGGGGCAGGCAGAATGGTCAGAACCGGGGAAACTAGGAAACAGAAACCTGAGAAAACAGGAAGACGGGAAAGCACGCTGGTAAGACCTGACAAGACAAGACGAACTGGCAACAGACAAACAGAGAAGACAGGTATAAATGCATAGGGGATAATGGGGAAGAATAGGAGACACCTGGTGGAGGGTGGAGACAAACACTAAGACAGGTGAAACTGATCAGGGTGTGACAAGAAAGAAGACTGTACAGAATAAAAAATATTACAAAAAATGCATCCTGTTTGCAATAAGGCACTAAAGTAATACTGCAAGAAATGTGGCAAAGCAATTCACTTTTTGTCCTGAATATAAAGTGTTATGTTTGGGGCCAATCCAATACAACACATTACTGAGCACCACTCTCCATATTTTCAAGCATAGGGATGGCTGCATCATGCTATGGGTATGCTTGTAATCAAGGACTGGGTCATTTTTCAGGATAAAAATAAATGGAAAATTCTTCAGAAGAACCTGGTTCAGTCTACTTTCCACCAGACATTGGGAGATTAATTCACCTTTCAGCAGGACAATAACCTAAAACACAAGGCCAAACCTACACTGGAGTTGCTTACCAAGGAGACAGTGAATGTTCATGAGTGGCTGAGTCAGAGTTTTGACTTAAATCTACTTGAAAATCTATGGCAAGATCTGAAAATGTTTGCCTAGCAATGATCAACACTGCTAGAGGTTGAAGAATTTCAAAAGAATAATGAGCAAATGTTGCACAATCAAGGTGTGGAAAACTCTTAGAGACTTACCCAGAAAGACTCACAGCTGCACTCGCTGCCAAAAGTGCTTCTACAAAGTACTGACTTAAGGGTGTGAATACTTAAATAAATGAGATATTTGTGTCTTTCATTTTCAATAAATTTGCTAAAATTTCAAAACGTTTTCAATTTGTAATTATGTGGTGTCGTGTGTAAGCGTGATAAAGAATATATATGTAATCCATTTTGAATCCAGGCTGTAACAACAAAATGTGAAATAAGTCAAGGGGTATGAATAATTTCAGAAGGCACTGTACATACCAATGGATCCTGTGAAATCTAAACTGTCTTCCGTTTCAACCCACAATATGCTTTCAATATGAAAAGGAGTGTATTGGTGCATTAAGAGCGATGCTTTCTGTTCTAGGACCCTGTGTGTGTGTGTGTGTGTGTGTGTGTGTGTGTGTGTGTGTGTGTGTGTGTGTGTGTGTGTGTGTGTGTGTGTGTGTGTGTGTGTGTGTGTGTGTGTGTGTGTGTGTGTGTGTGTGTGTGTGTGTGTGTGTGTGTGTGTGTGTGTGTGTGTGTGTGTGTGTGTGTGTGTGTGTGCAAAGAGCACGGTGGTCCAGCCAGCTAGTGCAATAACCGCTCTCCTTAGATCTGAAACAGCCGTCTCTTGTTCCCTTTCACCTTGGTTGTGTGTCCTCCCTGTCCCGCCGCCTTTCAGATTCGTCTCCAGGTAAACACACTGTGGCAGGCCGCAAACCTGCAGCCTACAGCCGTTGTCACAGCTGTACAGGATAAAGGCCCCGACCAAAGCCTCCCTCAATCTGGTATGTTTGCTGTCACTATAGGCAAATGGCAGCAAACATTTAGTGGTTTCGTCTCACACTGAAAAGACTCTTTATTAATCACTAGCTTAACCTCTTACCCTTGTGTTTCTTGAAAAGTTGTTCTGTGGGACTAGGGTGACTGTCAGAACAACGAATTAAGGCGGATTTTTAACTCCCTATGCCACAGTGGAAAACATTGTAATGAAACTGGCACATTCCTAGATTCCTACTCCCTGGATATTTATATGCATGTTATAGTTTGTACTGTTCTTTTCTTTTCTTCTTTATCTTCTCTCCTTCTTTGGTCAATATGTGTTTTGGTCAATATAATGTGTTTTGGCCAATATGATGTGTTGCAATCTTTGAGAATGCAACACATCCACAAGCATAACTGACAGTTTGTTTTTTTTTCACTCAGAAAACACATAATTCACCCAATCAAATAGATTTCAGGGAATAACATTGAGCAGAGACAAATTGTAAAAAATGTGCTAATGTTACTCTACGCCTAAAGTAATGATTGACTTGAAGGCCATTGCGGTGCCTTTATTGACACACTTTGTGATGAATCAGCCTCCGCGCATTTGATAGGAGCAATACACTTACAGTAGGCCACCAGATAGTACTGTATCAGTGCTTGTGAGAAGACCCTGGTTGACCTAACAGTCAACAGAACCCCTTAAGATAGTGTGAGGTCAAACAAGGTGATCTGAGATGAATGTTTACCTGTTAACTACCTATGTGGCGGCACTAAACCATTGTCACAAATTGTCATTGATGACAGGCTAAACAGTACCCTTAATAGAAGGGCATCCTAATGACTTCATAACACGTTCATAAGCTTTGCATATATATATATATATATATATATATATATATATATATATATATATATATATATATATATATATATATATATATATACATGTGTTATATATTATATATATATAACCGCATTAATAATTTGTTGACATTACAAATGTTGGTATAGTTCTCATGAATCTATTATGGCTTACAATACATTCTAACAAGTGTGCCCTTTTTTGTCGTGCCATTATTATCAGAATTATTATGAAGAGTCGATGATGGAAGTTATCACAATTAAAAATCAGATGTAAAATTCCTCCAACGCCATCATTTAAAGATTCCATCGCTGGCCTGTGCGCGTGTACTATAGTGTGTATTTGGCAAATACATTACCAGTTGAACTGCTCCATTAATATCACCTCGACAGTATCCTTGTTTTCCGTAGCTAGGTTTATCAGCGATTGCTGCGGATATCCATTCCAGCTCCAGTGATCAAACACGTTAGATAAACTTTGCTTCTCTTGAAACCGGCATATCAAACATAGGGCATCAAGGCTGCAAGGCCTTCGAAAAAAGTCAATAAAATGATGGTCCGATACATGAGTATAGAGACAGTGCTATGTTTGAATAATCTCTATTCGCCAAACAGCCACTAACTAAATCAGGGGAAATTAAAATAGGCCTAGATCGTGTAAAAATATTTGTTTGATGTGGTTTGAAATTGAGATTCTGTTGACAGTAAGTGTCTTTCAACGGGGTATGTATGGTAGGTAGTAGGTGCCAGGCGCACTGAGTAGACAAAACATTAAGAACACCTGCTCTTTCCATGACAAAGACTGACCAGGTGAATCCAGGTGAAAGCTATGATTCCGTATTGATGTCACCTGTTAAATTCACTTCAATCAGTGTAGATGAAGGGGAGGAGACAGGTTAAAGAAGGATTTTTAAGCCTTGAGACAATTGAGACATGGATTGTGTGGTGAGTGGGCAAGTGGGCAAGACAAAAGATGTAAGTGCCTTTGAACGGGGTATGGTAGTAGGTGCCTTTGAACGGGGTATGGTAGTAGGTGCCTTTGAATGGGGTATGGTAGTAGGTGCCTTTGAACGGGGTATGGTAGTAGGTGCCTTTGAACGGGGTATGGTAGTAGGTGCCTTTGAACGGGGTATGGTAGTAGGTGCCTTTGAACGGGGTATGGTAGTAGGTGCCAGGCGCACCAGCTTGAGTGTGTCAATAACTTCAACGCTGCTGGGTTTTTCACGCTCAACAGTTTCCCGTGCATATCAAGAATGGTCCACTAACCAAAGGACATGCAGCCAACTTGATACAACTGTGGGAAAGAAGCATTGGAGTCAACAGGGGGGGTTGCAACTCAACATTAGCAAGGTGTTCCAAATGTTTTGTTCACTCAGTGTACTTCTGAGTCAGAGCTCACATTGTCCACTGAAGTATTGTGTAATAAACAACGGAGGTATAATAAAAATTAAAATGATGTAATTACATTAGTTACGTTAACACTTAGAATTCAAGAGACAATTATGCACAATATTATGCCTATATGTTAATGATAATGATCCAAAATCTTACAACGTCCCTCGAGTTGAGTTGACCCTGAACATTTGTTTACGATGTTTCGAAATTCGAAATGCTGCACACAATGTTCTACGAAGTTGTTCACTTCTATCATCACCACTGGGTAGACTAGACTACCCTTATCGCCCCCTCACTCCAGAATTTAATCGATGCATGGACCCCTGGACTTATTGCTCAAATAAAAACATTCCGATGTTACAGTCGTCAATCGTTATTCAATATGGCCTAAATAAGTATTAAAAGTGGTGTTTTATAGTCACCCATAATATCTCCATTATCAATATGCCTTTTTATTAAGTCGCTCTGGATAAGAGCGTCTGCTAAATGACTTAAATGTAAATGTAAATGTAATGTAATGTTTATTATATCGATGTAGCATCGTGGTTTGGTGAAATAACTGGTTAGGAAATTCCTTGTTTATTTTGACAAAATGTTTGATTGCATGCTGAAACTGTAAAATGTGATAGGAATGCAAATGAAGTTAGATGAGGAACACACTCCTTGAGAGAAATGAGAATACTCGGCCAGAAGATGCCAAACCACATTCCTATAAGCCTTCTTAGAATTCAAAATTCCTTGTCTTTTTTTTTCTGGTGGAAAACAATCACATTTGACATATTGGATCGAATAGGTTTGCCCTTTTCCGACAGTGCAGGTGTACAACAGAGGGCCAACGTAGGAGTCTAGTGCCTAGGTGTGAGCAGATTATTCAAATAGGTCATTGAATGAGTGAGGGTTGGAGGGTCGAGAGCCAACGCAACACATGCTGCTATACCACAGCAAGACGAGGAGCTAACGTCATTACAAGGAGTCTAACGTCATTCGCTTTACAACGTCTGAAGGCACTCCGGGCAGAGAGATACCCATGAACCAGTCCCCAGGCAGCACGCAGACTAAACGACCTGGGTTGCCTGTAGTCCCCTATCGGTTTTAGTGCCGTTTTTTGTCACTTAATCTTCTGCTGGGACTGAGAGAGGCTGTTGACGGAAATTGGTTTTGGACGATCCACAATGCTAAGCGCTGTTAAAATGGAAGGACACGAGCATTCAGACTGGAGCGCTTACTACGGAGAGCCCGAGGTGGGTAGAGTTTATATATATATATATATATATATATGCATTTTGCTGTCTATACAACTCAATATTATCCTTGAGATAATATTAACTTTGTGATCAAATATTGACTTGAGGCGCCATAGAAATCCTGCCGGATCTCTTCGCTCTCCTAACCAATATCTAATGAGGATGGAAAGAACATTTACGAAATATATTACTTGAATCTTTATTATTTAGAAAATCCAATTGAAACATAAATGTATTTCTTATTATTTAATCGTAGCATATAATTTGCCTTTTGACTATGTATCGAATTAGGCTATTAAGGAGCCTACAATGATCCCTTCGCCTGATTGGGCTACATTCGTTGACTAATTGTTCCCCCTTTATAAAATAGCTTTAGAATATTCTTTGGCATGTAGGTATACATGCACTTCTTCACTGTTTGAACGTAATTGTTTGAAGTTGCAAATTAAGATTGGATATTTGGCCAACTGAAAAAAAACGCATTTCTGTAGGTAGAATTATTTCGATGTGATTTGAATAGGTGTCTACTTTATTCACATTGTTAAAGATATTATTGACTTTGTGCACTCTTTTCTCTACAGTGCTATACCTCAGTTGGAAACATGACACAACACACCGGTTTGGGAATGAACTCGATGAGCACCTATATGAGCATGCCTGGAATGACTTCAACCAGCAACATGTCAGGCAGCCCCATGAACATGTCATACGTCAACACGGGTGTGAACCACTCCATGGCCGCGATGTCACCGGGCTCCGGAGCCATGCACAGTATAGGAGCAGGGATGGCGGGCATGAGCGCGGCGCTAAACCCGAACATGAGCCCCATAAACACCCCGTCTCCATCGATGAATGCTCTGACCTCCTATAATAATATGAGCGTTATGAGCCCCATGTATGGACAGTCCAACATAAGGTCAAGGGACCCCAAAACATACAGGAGAAGCTATACGCACGCCAAGCCCCCATATTCCTACATTTCTCTCATCACCATGGCTTTACAGCAGTCTACCACAAAGATGCTGACGTTGAATGAGCTATACCAGTGGATCCAGGACCTCTTCCCCTTCTACAGACAGAACCAGCAGCGCTGGCAAAACTCTATCCGCCACTCTCTGTCCTTCAACGACTGCTTCCTCAAAGTGCCCAGGTCCCCGGATAAGCCGGGCAAAGGATCTTTCTGGACCCTTCACCCGGACTCAGGGAATATGTTTGAGAACGGCTGCTATCTCCGGAGGCAAAAGCGGTTCAGGTGCGAGAAAGACCTCGGCAGGGAGACCGGGAAGAAAACTCCCGAGGGCGGCTCTAACAGCAGCCCAGAGAGCTGTAATGGAAACGAATCACCCCACCCCACCCCGTCCGTAAAAGACGTCAAGCGGACTGTATCTAACCCGAAACCCCGGCAGCAGGTAATGAGCCCCGCGGAGCACGCTCTCTCTCCTATCCCACAGACTCACCATCTTCTGTCTCAGCATCACTCGGTGCTCGTGCACGAAGCCCACCTGAAGCCGGAGCACCACTATTCATTCAATCACCCCTTCTCCATCAACAATCTAATGTCGTCGGAACAGCAGCATCACCACAAAATGGACCTAAAAACGTATGAACAGATGATGCAGTACGGCTATGGTTCACCGATGACAGGACCGCTGTCCATGGGCTCAATGTCGGCTAAAACGGGCTTAGATGTTGCTTCTACACCCGCAGACACTTCTTACTACCAAGGTGTGTATTCGAGGCCAATCATGAACTCTTCTTGAATTTGAATCGGCATTCAATTAACTTTTTCTAACAATTACTATTTGTACATTTGTAAATTGGTCGTGTTTTTGTTTTATGGATCGATCACCTTTTATGGACATTGGACATGGAAGGGACTGATTCAGTGTCATGTTCGTTCAGAGTATGTTGATATGTGACGACATTATTTCATACAGACACTTTTACATTAATTGAAGGCGTAACTGTGGGATTCACAGGCACCTCGGTATGTTACAAATTGTGAGATGTGCTCTGTGCTAATATCGTTTGTGTATCCCTTATAACTTAGGCTATAAGTTGTCAATGTGTATTCATGTAGCAAGCGAAAATCTATATTAAAGTATTATTTGATATTACCTTTCTGTCTGCATTATTATATGGCAACCGCATAAGGTTAAAGGTTAATTGTGCAATAGGCTAACCATGATGAAAAATGTTAAACATATCGAACATCTTTATTTAATAAAGACTAGCAGTTAGGTCAAATATAAAACAACGAAAGATTAGCAGCATCAATGAATAAAGAAATATGTCTGTATTTATAGGCCTACTTATAGGCCTACACTATAGGCCTATATACTATTCAATAAGACAATATATACAAATGCATATTTAGGATAAAGGTTGCAATTCTCGCCAAGAAACTAAACGAAGACCACCACACCCCAAAATAATGCTTTATTCATTGTATTAAACCTAACATAACCACATTATTGTTATTATTATTATTATTTATAAAACGGGTTCGGTTAGTCTATTATTAACATGACATTTTATACAACGAAGGGGCGTTTTCCTCTGCACAATCTGACAATTCCCGAACGATTTCCCGTTGGTCATATGTCACACCCCACCAATCCTTCCTGAACCCCACCGAGCACCAACTATTTCGCAAATGAAGCATGACATTTAAAGATATATATTTATTGTCACAAATACCAGATAGGTGCAGTGAAATGTGTTGTTTTACAGGGTCAGACATAGTAGTACAGCGCCCCTGGAGCAAATTAGGGTTAAGTGCCTTGCTCAAAGGCACATCGACAGACCTTTCACCTTATCGGCTTGGGTATTCGAACCCAGCGACCTTTGGGTATGGCCCAACGCTCTAGCCACCAGGCTACCTGCCAACCTACATTTGTTTAATTATCACTTTTATCGCCAGCAAAATAGAAAAACGTACGGAAGGGAGAAAGAACAATGCACAATGAAAGTGACGGTGATTAATTACCCTGATTTTAGTCCCACATGCATGCCCTGTCATGGGGTTACTCTTAAACCACTTAACACGTGACTCACAACAGATCCTAACTGATAAGATGAACCCATGTCATAGCCCCTTCTAAATACATCAACAACTTCGCGATAGGATGGTAGCCCATGCTGCTTTCACCGAGGGAACGTAAACGTAGGCCATGTTTACATGAAAAAACGACAGCCTATTAACCTTTAAAACATGTTTTTACTCAACAACAAACTAATATTAAAATGTACCGTGTTTTTGTTACCCTTTACCCCTTTCAAATTATACCAAAAAAAATCAAGAAAGCCCTCTGTGCAAATGGTCTATAATCTCTAGAAGTTGACTTGTGAAGGCCTATCCGAACTGTCCATGTGTTGCCACCTGTCCTGTCACACTTTAGGCCAACAGTATCCCCTCATATGACCGACTCATAATCAGAAATGATCGGCCACAATACATGGGACAATCATCTGCAAAGAAAACACACGTTTACAATAAACAACCTACGGTCACATTTGCAATATGTACTAAATATTAGGCTATAGGCCTATTTGTCTTGGTAGATACATTTACACAAACATTTGAATTGTCTCTCTTGCTGATAAAAAACAATCGGTATTATCAGTGTAAACATTTTTTTCCTCAAAATGAGCTATGCAGTGACATCTTTGCTTTGTGGCTCAGTAAACAGTGACAGAGTTAGCGTTTAAATAAATGCTGTGATGAATGCAGTCCTCGGAAGCAGTTTGCTGGACGGAGACTTCCAAGATCTCGTCGCTTTTCAATGTCCAGCGGCAACAAACCAATATCCAGAGGTAGGCATGCAACAACACATGTATTTCTCTTGAGTCTTGTCATGCACGGGGTCTATTTGCAGATTGGTCTTGATGTTTTTGTTTTCATGAAATTTAGATTCACCGTCAGATGGTATTTCTTTCTAGTGTTACATTTAAAATACTTTTTCTTCGAATAAGAAATGAATACCGTAGGCCATTGGGAAATGTGAACATTGTGTAGTCTACATGCTATTTTTATATAGGAATATTAATATTGATAAAACATGAGGATAATAATAATATTAGTAATAATGCTTTACTATTATTATTATTATTATGTGTTATAAATTATTTATTTGTATCGGCAAATGTTTGCTAACAGCGGTGTGTAAAAATGGCCGATGCAAGGGCACGTTCATATTTTGAAGGTGACGGCTCTACTATCTTGGCACGATTTTTCTTTCTGATTTCATCTATAGCAGGAGATGGGATCGGTAGACCTACCTGACAGCTCCTTAATAATAGTGTTTAAATAATTGATGAACTCCGATTCCACTGATAATGCAGGTCTTGGATTAGTCCATTACTACACATTAAATGAGTGCATGCTCAGAATATCGCACTCTGCAATATAGGGCTTCGGTCGTTTTGAAAACGGACAGAAATTAAACATAACAAGATAAATAGGATGAATTGGCAATATAAATAGGGGAAATAGCTTATTTAGCATCTTGCTCAACGAACAAAAATGATCCTTTTAGTAGGTTATCTTTAAAAATATATATTTCTTAGGAGTATATATATATATATAAAATGGAATCTTAGCCCCATTATACTAGAACAAGATAGCTTCACGTTGTACCAGGAGCCATATACTAAGCTTTATATATTCAATTATCAACTGGGTGGATTCGAACATGGAATGCTGATTGGCTGACAGCCATGGCATATCAGGCCATATACCATGGGAATGACAAAACATGTATTTTTACTGCTCTAATTACATCGGTAACCAGTTTATAATAGCAATAATACACCTCGAAGGTTTGTGGTATGTGGCCAATATATCACGGCTAAGGGCTGTGTCCAGGCACTCCACAATGCGTCTTGCATAAAAACAGCCCTTAGCCATGGTATATTGGCCATATACCACACCCCCTCGTGCGTTATTGCTTCAATATATGGCTCTGATTGTATACATTATGACACCCATTGATTCCATGGAGGGCACTAGTACCCAACTCATGCCCTCCAGATGAGCTGTTTTGGCTGGACCTGGAACAAGGTGATTTCTGATCAAATGTATACAAGCTGTAATATTGCTTTAGTGTATTGGAGGGTTGGGGCTGTTCACTCCACTCTGGTTTTAGGCCTAAATATCATTTCAATTGAGATATAGTCCTCATCTCATATTTTAGACTGGGAGAGAGGCTCACCCCATAGTATGTTAGAACAGGTTGAAACAAAATATGCTCAAATATCAGACTGACCCTCTATAAATGCAAATAATGTAGTGTTATTGAATAGCAATAAATGTACTAGACACTGTTTCCTAATTTTGAAGCTAACATTGCCTGGGGATTACAAATTCGAAAATTGTAGTTTTATTTTGTTTGTGTACTGTATAAACAAGAGGAGTTGTAGATGGAGAGCTCAGGCTTTGTACATCCTCTCTCCATTAGTGTGTGTGAAACCTAACCTGATTCATATCAGACTGCAAGGGGTGCACAGTGTTCCATCCACATGATAACAATCTGTGGGAGCAATTGGGCCTTTTCTCATTATTGCCAGGGCCGCCTCTATCCTTTTGGGGGCCCTAAGGGATATTTGGTTAGGGGGCCCCTCACCTCGTAGTAAAACATTTTAGTGGCCCCCCTCTTGACGGGAGAAAATGTTACAATTTTAGAAAGAATGTCATGCAATTCTACTCATTTTGCCTAAGGGCAGAAATACATTTTTGAAGCTAATTTCCTGCAGTTCTAACCATTTTGCGATGGGGTGTAGAGAACAATTTACAAGATTAGATAGCTGGCTAGACTAACTATCAATCTAAAAACTTTTATCTAACCGTGTCTAATTGAGTGACAGTCAGTGACTGACATAACAAGAAAAACTGCTGATGCATAACCACATTTAGAAATTGCACCTGATGTATTCTACTATTCTTTTGATCGGGGGCCCCCTATCGGCCCGGGGACTCTAACCAAACACTTATGTCACTTATACCTGGAACCGGCCCTGATTATTGCATTTCCCTCTCTCAGACATCACTGAAAAGGACCAACCTCTGACAGGAGAAGTTGGATAGGGGAAGGTGCTGGTGAAAGCGAAGGGCGAGAATGTGAGAGGAGACTCCACTTGCCTGGGTTGATCTTTTCTGGCGACCTGGTGCGAAATTCCTGCCATGGGGGAGCCTTTCATAGGCGGTCGCCACAGTGGCGTTGACACTTGGGGATGGAGGGACGGAGCTCTGTGTCAACACTGTCCCATTGACTGGGCTGAGAGGCCTGCCTGCAGTCTGAACCAACCCTGACCCCCCCACAGGCTCCCCTTCACGTCCTCCTCACGGCTCTCACACTGAGTAAACAGTCAATCAATCTATCAATAAATCCATCCATCTACCCATCATGAGAGGAGGGTGATCTCTGGTCTGCACTGCAAGCAAAGCTGCTGACTGTGAGTGCTCCTGTCTAGAGGCTCGTGTGCAATAAAAACCTGGGAGCTTTATGGATTTGCAAAGTGTGGGAAAACAAATTCCAGCTGGAAGTGTTACACGTTGGTTATTAATGAAGCCACAGGTCATTGCAGTATAGTGACAGTATAATACAAATATATTCCTGATATTGAAAGTGCCATAATCAACTGTAAGGATGTGAAACAATCAAACATTTCAAAAGCTACAAGACAAGCAGTTTCTCTGTATTTCCCACTCTATATATATTTTTTTGTTTCATTAATTGCGTTCATTATCAAGGCATGTACCACACAAATACTCTGTCTAGGTTATGATGGGTGCTTTAAGTCAGGCATCATTTTCAAAGCCATGCGACGTGTATTGTGCTTTATGGCGGAGTGAAAGGCCACCAGCTCCCCGCAGACAACTCCCCTGATGCCCACAGTTTTCCAGAGGTTGTCCATTAAAGGGGTTCTGGGATCCATTTTAATTATCTGCCAGATTAAAGGAATGACCCATTGTAATGCCAATGCCCCATAGCACCCAAATCCAAATATACCTGATGTGATTGGAGCTTGTTTTACCATTAGCAACAGAAAGACCCCCAGAGAAGGTATTGAGGTTGTGACAAGGCTGTCATCAGTGGGAGATTTAGCATGGAGATTCTCCATGTAAAGAGCTATAGTGTTTCCTACTGCAGACAGGATCAGTTTCCCACTTTATGGATGTTCCCACTGGGAAGCCTGCTGAGTGGCGTGAGAGAGACCGTGCCAATACACAAAAGAATGAACTGGGCTAGATCTACATTGTAGATTGAAATGCTGAGGAGAACAGAGAGGATATGTTATGTGGGGTCTGCTAAACCTAACCCCAATATCTGAGGCTAAATGTGACAAAGAAGAAATTAAGAGATTTGTGCAATGAGAGTCAAGCCACAGCATGAATGTAAAATGCAGTATCTAAAATGTGAATTAATCACAGCTACAGATGTCGAATCTTAATATGAGCCAGTTTTCTACAGCAAGAAAATAATCCTGCACCATCAGGAAATTCTAATTATTATGTGGATTATAATTAATGGACATTTTTTTGTAGGGTTTGCTCCATTTTTTGTTTACGGCCGATCAAGTCTGACAATTTTATATGGAAATTACAAACTTTATGAGCCTTTTTAAACCTTGAATACACTTCTGCTTTGCAGGAAATTTGTCAGCAACAAAACCGTGATCAAATTAAGATCCTACATCTGTATCGGGTATGATAAAGGAAATACGTTAGAGCATAGGCTACATAATCTGGCTGGAGAGACAAGTATCTTTCAGCTCTGACCCCAGCCTGTACAAGAGTCAGAGACTACTTGCCTGGGAGAAATTTGTGCGTCCCAAATGGCACCTCTTCCCTATATAGTGCACTACCTTTGACATTTGACTACTTTCTAAAGTAGTGCTCTATATAGAGGATAGGGTCCCATTTGGAATGAGCCCTTGTAAGTGCAGTAAAAAGACTGCAGTGAGCGCAGAGAACAGGTTTTGACCTGCCTGGCTGTGAGAATGGTCAGTGAAGGGTGGGTTGTGGTACAGACACTGTGAGTTACTTATTAACAGGACAGGATCGATGGCTTTCTGCAGGTACGTAGGCTATGTCCGCATCCTAAATTACACCCTATTTCCTATTTAGTGAACTACTTTTGTCCAGGGCCCATAGGGTAGTGCACTATATATAAGGAATAGGGTGGCATTTGGGACATAGATACAAGGCAGGGCTATTGGATGCCTAGTTATTCATTAGTCATTATTCTGTAGATAGATTCAGGAAAGCACAAGACAGAATTCCAAACATTTTGAAAGCATTCGAAAGGAAATCAATATCTTTTGTGTGTGGCTTTTCCATGAAGCCACAACAACTCTTCAACCATGAAATAATGAGCAAAACATCACACAATCAAAAAAATTGTTTGCCTTTGAAACCCATGATGACAGCCACACTGAAATGATCATTCATACCACAATGGCGGGAACTGTGAAACGAATGCATCCTTTTTTAAATCCAAACCTTTGAAAATGTTTCGATACCCTGTGCAGTGGTTGGATGATAGAGGGGAGGAGACATTATTTTCTAATAATCTCTAGGAAACGTTTAACGGAGCTTTTGGTGATAAAGGCGGCGGGGGCCAGCCCCCCTAGCTTAAAGCAATTAATTCAGCATCCTGACATAAACTCTTGGCTCCTTTGACAGCTTGGAGCTGAAATAAAAATGCTAGTTCTCCTGGGAACAGAGGAAGATGGCAGGCTCCTTTCTCCACTGTTTGCTCACTGGCCCTAAGAGCAATCTTCCCCAGTCAGAATGAAATGCAAGGACACAAACAATGTGCCGGCAAGAGAATGGGAGACGGCGAATGAACAGTTTGGACTATTTGCTCAGGAGAAGGGCAGCCACAAAGGCAGGCCGATGGCTTTCCCATGAATCAAGCGCGGTGTCTTAGGGCTCCTTTTGTTGTGGCCGGTTTGTATCCCCATCGGTCAGATAAGACTACAGATGTCTTATGCCTTTAAAAGCCTTTTCTCTGTAAAACTGTAGCGTCATGTGACCACATCTGTCCAATCTGGCCCGATTCTGCTCCAATTAACTCAATAGACAATTGTTTTATTGGCAGAGATCAGCCATGCACGTGCCGTGGTTTAGCATGGGCTATAGTTTGTTTTGGTGGTGCCAAGTGTGGTGAATGATGTTGGATTGCCTATGATCCAGCCTCTCCATGCAGTAGACACGTTACAAACCTTTGATAGTGCTTCAATTAAATTCACACTTAAGTATTTCATCAGTTGCAGAGGTACCTGGCTGTGCTACTATACATGTGTACCTTAAGTGACTTTTCTACAGTGTGTTTAGTAGCCCCCCTAGCCACCTTCTACACCCTACCAAAGCCCCCCAGCCTGGATCACTCTGGGTGGCCAGACCTGGGGTCTGAAAGGCATACAGATTGGCGCTTAAGCTTTTTTGCCTTAATAAAAAGAGACATTGTACATCCCTATGAATGACGGCTGTTTTTCCAGACTAGTGTGAACTCAGTTTTTGGGATATGTCTTACGCAAAAAGGGTTAATATACGTGAATTTCTCTGCATCCTATCACTTTCTCAAGTCAGTCCAAGAAAACGTTCCCCTATGCAGAGTCCCGCCGAAGCTTGTGGTCAGTCTGTATACAACGGTTGATGGTGTGCCATGCCTTCAGTGAGGTTACCGAGGAAAGATTTAAATGGGACCCCCCCCCACCCCATGTATTTGATCCTATAGCTTCTGTGATGCTTTCTGTAACGTTTGATGTTACCACATTGTCAGCATTGTTTGTGTCCTAAATGGGAAAAGTAGTGCACTATTTAGGGAACAGGGTGCAATTTGGGACAACGACTGTTGGTCCCATTGCTTTCTTGTCTGTTTTAATTAACTGGCAGGAAGGCTTTGTGATAAGGAGTCATTTGAAACGTGTTGACTGACTAACCCAGTATAAAATAGGGTTGTTACAGTCTTATCCACTTTCATAGATTGTGTTAATGGTAAGCCACATATGACTTGATAGAGTGATCTAGATAGAAAGAGTGTCTTATTGGATGTGAAGGATGGATTTATTCAACATCTCTACATCTATACTTGTTCCATACTAACATAATAAGAATAGTGAGTAATAGAATACAAGACAATCTTAGGAAAGGAAAAAGTCATCATTATTGAGTTAAAATAATTAATCTGATCATTGCGTACACACCTACAACATAAACTCAGCAAAAAAAGAAACATCCCTTTTTCAAGACCCTGTCTTTCAAAGATAATTTGTAAAAATCCATATCCAAACTTCACAGATCTTCATTGTAAAGGGTTTAAACACTGTTTCCCATGCTTGTTCAATGAACCATAAACAATTAATGAACATGCAACTGTGGAACGGTCGTTAAGACACTAACAGCTTACAGACAGTAGATAATTAAAGTCACAGTTTTGAAAACTTAGGACACGAAAGAGGCCTTTCTACTGACTCTGAAAAACACCAAAAGAAAGATGCCCAGTCCCTGCTCATCTGTGTGAATGTGTCTTAGGCATGCTGCATGGAGGCATGAGGACTGTAGATGTGGCCAGGGCAATAAATTGAAATGTCCGTACTGTGAGACGCCTAAGACAGCGCTACAGGTAGACAGGACGGACAGCTGATCATCCTCGCAGTGGCAGAGCACGTGTAACAACACCTGCACAGGATCGGTACATCCGAATATGTCACCTGCGGGACAAGTACAGGATGGCAACAACAACTGTCCGAATTACACCAGGAACGTACAATCCCTCCATCAGTGCTCAGACTGTCCACAATAGGCTGAAAGAGGATGGACTGAGGGCTTGTAGGCCTGTTGTAAGGCAGGACCTCACCAGACAACACCGGCAACAACGTCGCTTATGGGCACAAACCCACCGTCGCTGGACCAGACAGGACTGGCAAAAAGTGCTCTTCACTGATGAGTCGTGGTTTTGTCTCACCAGGGGTTATGGTTGGATTCGCGTTTATCGTTGAAGGAATGAGCGTTACACCGAGGCCTGTACTCTGGAGCGGGATCAATTTGGAGACGGGAGGGTCCGTTATGGTCCGGGGGGGGGTTGTCACAGGATCATCGGACTGAGCTTATTGTCATTGCAGGGAATCTCAACGCTGTGTGTTACAGGGAAGACATCCTCCTCCCTCATGTGGTACTGTGGTACCCTTCCTGCAGGCTCATCCTGACATGACCCTCCAGCATGGCAATGCCACACGCCATACTGCTCGTTCTGTGTGTGAGTTCCTGCAAGACAGGTATGTCAGTGTTCTGCCATGGCCAGCGAAGAGCCCGGACCTCATTCCCCCCAGAAATGACCGGGAACTTGCAGGTGCCTTGGTGGAAGAGTGGGGTAACATCTCACAGCAAGAACTGACAAATATGGTGCAGTCCATGAGAAGGCGATGCACTGCAGTGCTTAATGCAGCTGGTGACCACACCACATACTGACTGTTACTTTTGATTTTGACCCCTCCTTTGCTCAGGGACACATTATTCAATTTCTGTTAGTCACATGTCTGTGGGACTTGTTCAGTTTATGTCTCAGTTGTTGAATCTTATTATGTTCATACAAATATTTACACAAGTTAAGTTTGCTGAAAATAAACGCAGTTGACAGTGAGAGGACATTTCTTTTTTTTGCTGAGTCTAATTATTTAACCCTCTAATATGATGTTATAAAATGCTTAAATATCACATCTAGACCAGAATGAGAGATCCCATGTCACGTAGTCCTACAGTACATTGGTATGACGACATGTTTTGAAGTCCCATTAATCATTCCGGGTGGGGTGAGTGCCTCTGGTGCAACCCGTGGTTTAGGGAGATACACATAGGTAGGCCTATACATTCTCTCTGCGAGTCAGTGGGGTAGGCTACTGGGTTGTGCAGGACTCTGGCTACATGCCTCCCTTGGTGCAAAAACACAGCTCTGTTCACAGGATCTCACCACTCATTCACAGTCCTAGGCAGCGTCCCAAATTGCACTGTGTAGTGCACGGCTTTTGACCGGGCCCTGGTGAAAGTTAGTGCACTACATAGGGAATGGGGTGCCATTTGGGACACATCCCTGTTCACAGTCCTCATCTGCCATGGAATGAAATGATTTGGGCCGTGCTCAAGACCGTTCACAGAGAATCCTTGACGAGAATGATAGTGACAAATGACTTGATGACAACCCAAAGCATGTTTTTTTTTAAATGTAGGCCTACCAGGACATACCAGGCATCTACAACATGACACTGAATCTACGAAGTCATGGTATCTTTTCCTTATATTACAGACCTAGGACTGAAAAGGACATTTCCAATCACAAACTCACAGTAATTCACTGATATGGCTCTTCCACTGTTGAGTTGTGGGTGTGAGGTCTCTGTTAATAGGCTTTCTAGCACAATGTCTGAGTCAAACATTCCCTCCTTGGCTATTCTGCGTGGAGGTTTCCACCTTAGGACTGACTAATGACCATCCAACCTCAATATCAGCATAAAAACAAGGGGGGGGGGCATGCCAAACAAAAGGATGCAATGCTTTCTAAGGAGGCAAAATACCATATTGCTCTTGATCTGAGCCTCAAGTCTTTGTGAATGTTATTGCGAGGTGTACTCTCTGGTGATATTACGAGAGACGCGCCGGGCTTGTGGAAGATTTAACATCAAGCCCTAAGAAGCTCAAGCTCTCCTTCTCTCCCCAAAGCAGGTTTCTTCCCAGTACACACAGGAGGGCTGATGCAGTCTGAGCCAATTCCAGAAAAAGAGAAGATGAAGAAAGAAAGAAAGAAACAAATAATGAGAAAGAGAGAGAGAGAGAGAAATGCAGACCACTGAGTATAGAAGAAGCCTGTAGACAATGTCTTACTTGCCCACTAGATACTGACCCGTCAGTGGCACCAGCAAGGTATGTGGCAAATGTTAAACAAGACATTCACATCCATCTTACCTAATCCTCCTACACAAAGATCTTTGTTTGAACCATACAGTCATTAGGGTACTATTTTTAACTTAACAAACTCACCTGAGATGCCACTCAATAGGATTGCAAATAGGATTGATGGGTCCCCTTTGATTTGTGTGTTACACATTTGTTCATGGATTATGGGCTTTCTGCAGTGAAGTTACGCTCATTATTGAGTTTGTTTGTTATTTATTTAGTCTAGTTTATTAGCTGCCTGAAAACACCGGTGTTACTGCTGAAAAGCAGCATTAGTTAATGGAGGCTGAAAAAGGCCAATAGGTTATAGGATTCATTTTTAGGTCTGTCTCACTTGTAAATGGTCTGTATTTGAGTGGCTCCACTTCTTTTTTCTTCTTCTTTTTTTTTACTATTAAAAAAGTTAATTGTCATTGTCACAGTGGCCCTAGAGCCAGGCCTCCATGCTATTAAAAGTAAGGGAGGTCCCGGTCCACTCTAAAGCTCATAAATGTGATTGTAAATTACTGCAGATACCGTGTATGGCTAAGTGTCCTCTGTTTCCTTGGTGTGTGGAGACAATACAAGATGCTGACATGCGGGAAGCATACATTTAAAGGTCCAATGTAGCCATTTATTTTTTATCTAAATATCAAATCATTTCTGCATAACAATGAAGGATCTTACTGTGATTGTTTTCAATTAAAATAGTGCAAAAGAAACAAAAATAGCTTAGCAAAGCACTATTTCTCAAGCAAGAATTTAGCTAGGACGAGGAGTGGCCAGAGTTGCGAGGGAACACTGAAAACTAGCTGTTATTGGCAGAGAGGTTTGGAACTCTCTTTCTTATTGGTCTATTAACTAATTTACCGGTGATGTCACCAGGCAGGCCAAAACTCCATCCCACCAAAACAGGCAGAAATTTCAAACAGCTCTTACACTAAAAGGACATTATCATCATTTTCACTGTGGTATTAATACAACCTCATAGTGTGGAAATATATATGAAACACAAGACAAATCACGTTGACTGCACTGGGCCTTTAAGGCAGCCTGACAACATTTACTACCCGCAGAAACTTTATTTACCGCACAAACAGTAGCTTCATGTAAAACACGAATGGCCAGGTGCTCCTTGATAAGAGAGGGATGGTGTGCTCTCATAAACATCCAAGACCTATAAACTAAACCAGACAGGTGTTTTCCTGTCTGTGTCAACACGGCTTCTCCATCACTTACTAAAACTGATACTAACCAGATAGTAAGCGCCCGATGTGATGTAGTATCTATGGCTGCCATATTGCAACCTTGTACACGGCAAGTGTTAATGAAAATATATATAAAACACAGCAAAATCAAGTTTTTGACTGCCCTGGGCCTTTAAGGCAGCATGATAACATTTACTGCCCACAGAGACTTTATTTACCAGCACAAACAGTAATTTAATGTAAAACACGAATGGCCAGGTGCTCTTTGATAAGGGAGGGATGGTGTGCTCTCATAAACATCCAAAACCTATAAACTAAACCAGACAGGTGTTTTCCTGTCTGTGTCAACACGGCTTCTCCATCACTTACTAAAACTGATACTAACCAGATAGTAAGCGCCCTATGAGATGTAGTATCTATGGCTGCCATATTGCAACCTTGTACACGGCAAGTGTTAATGGAAGTTCATAAAATCAGCTCAGTCAAAGTTACACCTTAAGAAGTTGGAAGCATTTTTCAGAAAGAGCGAGAGAGAAAGCTATCCATTAACTAATATGAATTGTTCAGCCTAAGTATTGTCTTCAAATAGTTTAATCCAATCTGTGGAGGGGCGGTAGGGTTATGGGAAAATAATAAAGAAGAGAAATGTGTCTTTTTTTATTGGAAATTATGTAGACAATTACATTGATAGGCCCAGTCTATCTGCAATATTAAAGATGATCTACCCCCCCCTGTTAAATTTCCATATTAAATAATTGTATGTTTCACAGTGGCTATAACTTGAAGCTTAAAGGAAAACAGTAGAGGCTCGCTTCCCATAAAGAGAAAAATATTAACTAAACACATGACTTCTCTCAGTTGTTCCATCATTAATCTATAAAACCTCTCCATACTCCCTCACAATCAATCTACGGTGCTCATACTGTCATGGCACTCTTTCCTAAACCCCTTGGGGGCAGGCCACTCAGATCACTGTGGTAAATGATTGACCTGACACTCCCACACACTAGAGTCCTCCTGTGTTTGGGCCTCTCTATTGACTCAGTGGAGTTTCACCATGTTTTAAACTTCTCCCTGTCCTCTCTTCAAGTTCCACAACATACCACTAAAACGCCTCTGCTGGGAAAACATAAATAAACAAACGTTACGAGTGGGCCGGGACATAAGAAAGGATGATTGGCTGCCACAGCGACAAAGACACACATAAACTGAGAATGAGGGTCTTGTGGTGTGGACTCTCATCTGAGGATGAATGGAGGTCTTTTCCTGAGAGCTTAATTTCCCATCCAATAAAAGCACTTGACAACGAGGAAATGAGCATCAGAGTTCTCATTCACAGCATGAATTAAGACAGAAACACGAGGGCCCCATTTAATTAACACACAGTGTAGAATGAATGAACTATCACCTATTTCAGTTATGGTTCATACATTAAGTGAAAGGCTGGACCAACTATGACCATGTCCCAGATAGCACCATTTCTCTATATAGGGCACTAATTTTAACCAGGACCGGTGGTCAAAAGTAGTGCACTATATAGGGAATAGGGCCCCATTTGGGACTCTAAATTGCCTGACTTTTATGAAACTATAGTAATATGTTAATATTCCTGGGCCAGCAGAACCACTTCTACCTGATTGGTTAATATCTATTGTCTTACAGGTTTGTGTGCTGATCTGGCAGTAATGTGGAGGAGGTTGTAAACAGACAAGAGTTCAGACTAGCGGAAACTCTCAACGCTGGCCCTGGATTCACCCTGCATCTGTGGTACATTTAAACAGTGTTATCAACCCGAACACTGAAACGGTCCATGCTACTGCACCATGAATGTCCTTCTCCACGAGTAACATTTCAAGAAAACATGTGAAGGCGGGAATATTGACTGCGCTGCTTGGATGTAACTACATCTTAGTCCTAAAGCTAATATGAAATATCAGCACTCTTGTCAGAGAGGTTGAATGGGACAAAGCTAAATGAAAGGTGTCCATTAATCATTAATTGTACTAAAAGCCTGGCCCTTTGTATTCCCTTGGTGCCTGGGTTATCTGGCTGCCATGTGACATGCCGAGGCCTTTTCCTAGTAGATTGGGGAAAGCCAGTGAGCAAACACAGGTGTTTTGGAGTCAGTGGCGCTCACTGTCAAGGACAACCGCAAACACAAGCAGTAATGCCTGATCCAGTGAGACACAGTGTTTGCCTGCTGCTTCCTGGTGATCCAAAATTTTATGTCCAACCGTATCTCCCGACTGCCCCCCACATTTGTAACTATCCACTCTGTGCATTCGAATGAAGGAATGAAAAAAAGAGAAAAGAGAAATTGGAAAAGAGCAGGGGAACAGGCACAGGCATTCTGAGTCTTTTGAGATGGGAGCTCTGGTTGACCAAACGATGGGGGGGTGAGCAAACTCATTTGTGGTGTAAAAGCCCTCACTTTGGAAAACAAAACAAATGTATTCTTCTCAAGTGGGGCTATATCCATGACCCCTTGTGGCAAATTAAGGAAGCAGTCCAGCATTCTAGTCACCAGAGCCACCCACATGGTTTGGAAGGCTGGATAGGTAACACAAACATTGTTCACAGGTCAATACACATACATAAACACTGCCTTCAGAAAGTATTCACACCACTTTACTTGTTCTACATTTTGTTGTGTTACAGCCTGAATTTAAAATGGATATTTTTTTTTGGTCACTGGCCTACTCACAATACCAAAATAATGTCAAAGTGGAATTATGTTTAATTTTACAACTGAAAAGCTGAAATGTCTTGAGTCAAGGAGTATTCGAACCCTTTGTCATGGCAAGCCTAAATGTAGAAATGTGCTTAACAAGTCACAAGTTTAACGGACTTACTCTGTGTGGATTAATAGTGTTTGACATGATTTTTGAATGACTACCTCATCTCTGTACCCCACACATACAATTATCTGTAAGGTCCCCCAGTTGAGCAGTGAATTTCAAACACAGATTCAACCACAAAGACTAGGGAGGTTTTCCAATGCCTCGCAACGAAGGGGACCTATTGGTAAATGTGTAAAAACTTAAAAAGCAGACATCGGATGTCCCTTTGAGCATGGAGAAGTTATTAATTATACTTGGTGTATCAATACACCCTCTCACTACAAAGATGCTGGCGTCTTTCCTGCCGGAGAGGGAGGAAACAGCTCAGGGGATTCACCATGAGGTCAATGGTGACTTTAAAACAGTTACAGAGTTCAATGGCTGTGATAGGAGAAACTGAGGATGGATAAACAACATTGTAGTTACTCCACAATACTAAGCTAATTGACAGAGTGAAAAGACTGATTTAAAAACAATTTTTTTATTTAATTTAACCTTTATTTACATATTCCAAACCATGCATACTGTTTACAACAAGGCATTAAAGTAATACTGCAAAAATGTGGCAAAGCAATTCATTTTTTGTCCTGAATACAAAGTGTTATGTGTGGAGCAAATACAACACATTACTGAGTACCACTCTCCAAACTTTCAAGCATAGTGGTGGCTGCATCATGTTATGGGTAAGCTTGTAATCCTTAAGGACTGGGGAGTTTTTCAGGATAAAAAAGAAACGGAATGGAGCTAAGCAGAGGAAAATCCTATAGGAAAATCTGGTTCAGGCTGCTTTCCACTAGACAGTAACCTAAAACACGAGACAAAATATACACTGGAGTTGCTTACCAAGAAGACAGTTAAAGTTCCTGAGTGGCAGAGTAACAGTTTTGACTCAAATCTGCTTGAAAATCTATAATCAATGATCAACAACCAATTTGACAGGGCTTGAAGAATTTTGAAAATTATAATGTTGCACAATCCAGGTGTGGGAAGCTCTTAAAGACTGACAGCTGTAATCGCTGATAAAGGTGCTTCTACAAAGTATTGACTCAGAGGTGTGAATTCTTATGTAAATGAGATATTTTTGTATTTCATTTTCATTATATTTGCTGAAATTTCTCAAAACAAGTTTTCACTTTGTCATTATGGGGTATTGTGTATAGATGGGTAGGAAAAACATATATTTGTCACGATCGTCTAAGGTGGAAACAGCGGACCAAAGCGCAGCGTTGTGAGCGTACATACTTCTTTATTATAAGATGTCGCCAACAAAGCAATAAACATCAAACCGAACCGCCAACGTAGTGCTCACAGGCAACTATACATGGACAACTACCCACAAATACAGGTGGGGAAAAAGGCTACCTAAGTATGGTTCTCAATCAGTGACAGTAGACAGCTGCCTCTGATTGGGAACCACACCCGGCCAAACACACAGAAACACAAATCATAGAAAAGGGAACATAGAATGCACACCCAAATCACACCCTGACCAAACCAAAACAGAGACATATAAAGCTCTCTACGGTCAGGGCGTGACAATATTTAATCAATTTCGAATTTAGGCTGTTACACAACATAATGTGCAATAAGTTAAGGGGTATAGGATCTTAATTTGAGCCAGTTTGCTACAGCAGGAAAATAATCCTGTATCAACAGGAATGTGAATTATTATGTGGATTATAATTAATGGATATTTTGGTAAGGTTGATGTATTTTTCAAAAGGGAAAATTAAGTCTGAAATTTCAAAGTGGAAATTACAAACTTCAGAAGCCTTTTTAACCCTCAAAAACATTACACGTTTTTAAATGTCCTGCATTGCAGGAAAGTTATCCTGTAACCGGGTGATCAAATTAAGATCCTACATCTATAGCATGCCACACTTGCCTCACATCTGATTTTTATTATTTATTTTGGAAAATAGATTTATTTACACTTCAAAATGTAACTCTGTATTTTACAGCAGAGATCATAAACTAGATTCAGCCACGGATTGATATTTTCTTGAGCGGATGGTTGGGGAGCCGGAACATAATTACAAATCATTTGTAGACTGCAAATTAATTGAAATCAGCCCAAACAGATATACTATTTGACTGAAACCTAAGAATTTCAGACCTTGCTTACATTTGTATATGATCAGTTGTCTCTCTATTATGCGAGGAAACACTTGCGAACAGATTTCCAACATTAATATCACTTGGAGCTGATTTCCTGGTGTTTTTACGTTTTTTTTATGTACAACAATGAAAATTCAACAACACAAAACATTCAATTTTTTTTGCTCAGAAAACTTGGGGGGCCAAATATAACCACCCGCGGGCCAAATTCAGGCAACAGTGATTTACGGAGTGGTTCTACCAGTGGTGTTGAACACGTCAAATCTTTGCCTGTCTGGCACACGTCAGACTAGCTACCTGTTATTGTTCAAATATTTATATGTTTGTGCTTCATCCATCCGGATTCAAATTCACAGCAATCACAGTTGTTGTAAATCAGTGAATTATCAGCAAAAAAGATGATAAAGGTGTTTGAAGCAAACAGACAAAACCAACAGAAGAGAGGGTGTAAAGTTGTAAAGTAAAGGAAAAGAGGAAATGAGCATGGCTACTGGGAATCTCAGGGCCCGGCAAGAATGAGGACACAATATCAATTATAATCCGCACTCACTATTACCTCACTCATTAAGAGAGAAATTACCCAACATCTAGAATAGAAGCAAGACTGTAGTTATAATCACATATTAAATAGTATTTGTACAAACTATAATTTTTAAAGAAGATAAATAGCAATTGAGAACAATACATAAAAAAGGCAAATTTGGACAAATGAAAAATAAATGAGAAAACATTAGTCATTTCCCAATTATGTATACAGTTGAAGTCAGAAGTTTACATACATCTTAGCCAAATACATTTAAACTCAGTATTTCACAATTCCTGACATTTAATCCGAGTAAAACTTCGCTGTCTTAGGTCAGTTAGGATCACCACTTTATTTTAAGAATGTGAAATGTCAGAATAATAGTAGAGAGAATGATTTATTCAGCTTTTATTTCTTTCATCACATTCCCAGTGGGTCAGAAGTTTACATATACTCAATTAGTATTTGGTAGCATTGCCTTTAATTTTTTTTATTTGGGTCAAACATTTTGGGTATCCTTCCACAAGCTTCCCACAATAAGTTGGGTGAATTTTGGTCCATTCCTCCTGACAGAGCTGGTGTAACTGAATCAGGTTCGTAGGCCTCCTTGCTCGCACACGCTTTTTCAGTTCTGTCCACAAATTGTCTATAGGATTGAGGTCAAGGCTTTGTGAAGGCCACTCCAGTACTTTGACTTTGTTGTCCTTAAGCCATTTTGCCACAACTTTGGAAGTATGCTTGGGGTCATTGTCCATTTGGAAGACCCATTTGCCACCAAGCTCTAACTTCTTGACTGATGTCTTGAGATGTTGCTTCAATATATACACACAATTTTCCTCCCTCATGATGCCATCTATTTTGTGAAGTGCAGCAGTCCCTCCTGCAGCAAAGCACCCCCACAACATGATGCTGCCACCCCCATGCTTCACGGTTGGGATGGTGTTCTTTGGCTTGCAAGCCTTCCCCTTTTTTTCTCCAATCATAACAATTGTCATTATGGTCAAACAGTTCTATTTTTGGTTCATCAGACCAGAGGACATTTCTCCAAAAAGTACGATCTTTGTCCCCATGCGCAGTTGCACACTGTAGTGTGGCTTTTTATGGCGTTTTTTGGAGCAGTGGCTTCTTCCTTGCTGAGCGGCCTTTCAAGTTATGTCGATATAGGACTTGTTTTACTGTGGATATAGATACTTTTGTACCTGTTTCTTCCAGCACCTTAACAAGGTCCTTTGCTGTCGTTCTGGGATTGATTTGCACTTTTAGCACCAAAATATGTTCATCTCTAAGAACGCGCCTCCTTCCTGAGCAGTATGACGGCTGCGTGGTTCCGTGGTGTTTATACTTGCGTACTATTTTTTGTACAGATGAACGTGGTACCTTCAGGCGTTTGGAAATTACTCCCAAGGATGAGCCAGACTTGTGGAGGTCTATAATTATTTTTCTGAGGTCTTGGTTGATTTATTTTGATTTCCCCATGATGTCAAGCAAAGTGGCAGTTTGAAGGTAGACCTTGAAATACATCCACAGGTACACCTCCAATTGATTCAAATGATGTCAATTAGCCTATCAGAAGTTTCTAAAGCCATGACATAATTTTCTGGAATTTTCCAAGCTGTTTAAAGGCACAGTCAACTTAGTGTGTGTGAACTTCTGATCCACTGGAATTGTGATACAGTGAATTATAAGTGAAATAATCTGCCTAAAAACAATTGTTGGAAAAATTACTTGTGTCATGCGCAAAGTAGATGTCCTAACCGACTTGCCAAAACTATAGTTTGTTAACAAGAAATTTGTGGAGTGGTTGAAAACGAGTTTTAATGACTCCAACCTAAGTTTATGTAAACTTCTGACTTCAACTGTATTTTTTTGTTTCAATGGCTTATTTTTGGTAAGGTGAAGTCTCTGGCACGAGGCGACCTTAAATCCTGTTTCTGAGACTTTTTTGCTTCACTGCTATGAGAGTTTGGAGTGACCAGAAGATTGACAGCCATTTGCAGGGTTGGGCCAGAGGCATATAGATAAGAGGTTAGCTATTAACTCATTGCGTCGCCACCAAAAAGAGGTCTGACTTTTGGAGTGAGGGAGACGGTAATCAAAGTGGGCATTCAGTAAGGATAAGAGTTACAGCAGTTGATTGAAGAAATGGTTTGTTTTAAAAGTATGCAAAATGCAGGTTGTTACAGGTTGTACAAAGCATATAAAGAATTGTATAATACATATAATTTATATAAAAAAATAAGATTCATGTAAAAATATATATAATTATATATATATTTTCTTTGTGTTGTGTGCAATTTTCTTGTATCATTATTATCATACTGCGGTAATCAAATACTTCCAACACTTCCAACTACAATATAGAGTTGTTCACTACGTTATCTACCTACAGAAAATATAAGCAATGGGTCTGAATTGAACCATTTTAGTATTGACAGAGAAGATGGATATATTGACGTTGCATTGGGGAGCCTGTTCACATTCCTCTCACCTGTGTGGTCTTCCCCTTTTAGTCTGCATTAACCTCTAACAAGACCTCTCCATGTTCTCAGTGCATTAGTGCAGGGCCAGCCAGTGTGTCCATCCCCAAGGGTCACTGCAACCAGGACACAGGGATAAAGAGTTCCCCACTAGAAGGATTACCACTGTGACTTTGTCCCAAATGACACCCTATTCCCTACATAGTGCACTACTTTTGATCCGAACCCTATGGGCCATGGTTCAATTTAGTGCATTATATAGGGAATAGGGTGCCAGGTTGGGACACAGGCTGTATCTTAGCAGTACACAGCCAGGCACAGAGTTGGTTTGTAATGCATCTGCACAGAAACAAAGAGAGAACGTCAGGAGTCTGGGCATCGGTCGACATGGCAGATGTGCCGGTCACGCTCGAACTCTAGCCAACGACGGGTGCTTAACGCAGAGATGCCTCTTAAGGCAGAACATAACACAAAAACACTCTTGAGGGACTTAGAGCTCAACGTATGATGACCTGCCTCGTTAGCAACAGGAAGAACACATGGAGGGAGCAGAAAGTATGTGCTCTCCCATTATACAGATGCACAGCACTATATAGGTTAATTCCATTTAAACACATTGGTGTAACAGAGCTGTGAAGCGGCAGGGAAACTGCTGGTCTAGGGAAGGGTATGCTGACTGTGTGTAGGCAGACTGAGTATACATCCCAAATTGTACCCTATTCCCTACATAGTGCATTGCTTTTGACCAAGCACAATATATATAGGGAATAGGGTGCCATTTGGGAGGCAGATTAAGGCAGCTGCTGAGGATCACCTGTCTGCCAGGTAAACATGGACTGTCCTTCCCCTCCTTCACCAGGGCTCTGGGGCAGCTGCAGAGCTGGAGAGCCCTGGGTTACATCCCAAAAAAGCACCCTATTCCCTACACAGTGCACTACTTTGACCAGAGACGTGCACTATATAGGGAATATGGTGTCATTTGGGGTGCAGCCCTTGGCCTGGAGCGGTGCTAAGCAGGAACAATGGGGAAACACTCTCAATGCCAGGTGATCTGTCTGGGATACAGCCGTCTGTGTGACACAATAGTGCCTAATGATATGAGACAAACACAGTCGCGTGTCCTCATGAGTCAGAAAACTCCACAGACGGTTCATTGGGTTTCAAAATGATAGGTTGACTGAAAGCAGAAGAAATGGATTTAGCAGAGAAGAACTGAACCAAAGGTGAGAATGTGCTTCAGTGTGGGGATAAGAAGACATAATAATCTGTACGGTTCCCATTAGGGAGTGGGGAAAGAACCCCGACATCACTGATTAACCAGGAGGAGCATGGGGCCAGGACCCAGACTGTGCGATAATGATGGAGATAAGATAAGACAGGCACGTAAAATGGGGAAACCGTTTTTCCAGGGTCATTGTAAAGGTGATTGACTGCAACCGGAGCAACAACATGGACAACATGAGTGGCTGTAAAATAACTCTGACAAGAAAGCAGCACAATGAGAGAATAAACTCTCACAAGAGCGAGAAGAAGTTGTTGAGCCTTGCTGCTCGATTCACAAAAGGAGCCATTAACTGACACAAAAGCCCCCTTTCAGTGGCTCCTCACCTTCATTCAGGCCTGTGTCAGGCTCTCATGAATAAGGTTTAACAACGGGGCTTGTCCATTTCTTTACTTTGATATTTAGACAAATACTGACAGCCAGAGACAGTCAGACACAAGTTTTCACATGCAAGCACACAGGCACACAGGGGCCCTTATGTCAGAGCCCAAATCATGTAAACCCAAACAATATCAAACTTCAAAAGACAACAGAGAATATACAACAAACAGACCAGATAACTTAGCAAACACATGATTATTTAGGCTACATCCTACCAGACAGTGTGATGATCATCTTCACTGTGCCTGCACATGTGGATCCAGTACAATGTCATTCAAATCAATGAGGATGACACAAAAAAGTGTACAAATATATTTCCATTGTGGTCCGCTTGAAAATACATTATACACAAGATCATAACATGAAAAAAAACTCTCAAATACATCTCATCAATCGGGAGGAAACAGTAAAAGGAATAAAACAGACGACCAAACAGACGACCTTCATTGATACAACTATAATTTATTGTTGCGTGTACAGTAAAACAAACAAAAAAGGTAAACTGCCCTTTTTTTAAATGGCCTATATGACATTGATATGAGTCAGAAACATTAAGTATAGTGTCAAAATTGACTAGACAGTGTAAATAGGATAATTTTGGTCATAAAGTCAGTCTCGTTCAAAACAGAGTTCCGTAAGTGAGTTCGTCACAACTTACTGGAGGGTTGGGTTTGGATTACTTACAAGCCCACTTTTTCCAAAGATGCCCAATTGCCCAGAGACAACACCTTGTGTTCCGCCCCCAGCTGCCATGTGTACATTTGTTGTCAAATCTGCATATGGGTGCAACACACACACATTACACTCAGAAAATAGCAGTGAAAATGTGCTTCCATAAAGTTGGTGCAAACTTCCAATGCATTTTAACAATATTGCTAGATGGCCAGGAATGGATGCCAGTCAACCGACACGGATGCCTGTCAACCGTCAAAACACTGGTGTTGTTGAGTACGTAGATAGCTGTAACTAGCTAGTTAGTAACTACTTTTGGTTATACAACATGACTTGATAATGCTAGCTATGATACCACAGATGAAAGGGGAATAATACTGTAGCTAGCTAAATAAATCAAGCTAGCATGTAATGTGATGTAGCAGGTCAGAGGAAGATGTGCATAGCTCATGTTAGTTCGCAATCTGGCTAACAACAGCTAACTGAAGCCCATTGGAATTTATGGTCAACACAGTGCAGGCACTTGGATACTAGTTTGCTAGCTATAATCATATGATTTAGCTGCTTCCTTTCAATAATGTTTCAACTTGAACTGGCTAGCTAACATTAGCTAGCTAGCCAACAAATTTAAACTAGGACAAAGATATGATAATTAACCTGAACTTGCAAGTTATGTAGCTAGCTAGCTAGCATTCGGGGGCTTTGTCTGTTAACTCAAAACAATATGCCTGTTCTCATAAAGGTTTACTGTACTGGTTCAGATATGACAAATTCTGCGCTACTCTAACCCTGGTAACCTCAACCTGCCTCTCTCTCCCCAGACATTTCTGATCCCCAGTCCCATGGCAACCCCTACAATTAAACACATACCACTTCTTTCCCCAATGCTACACATACCTTTGTCTCATGCCCTTCTGCAGACTTCTCACACCTTGAAATCTCCCTCCTACACACTGCTGCCACATGCCCATAAGCTTGACACCTGTGACAACGTAATGGATTTGGTACAAAAGCTTGTAGGAGATAACTGATATAACAACATCAAAACACAAAAGAACAGACAACGATTCTTCTGTTTCTCCACTCACGCCACCCTGTCTGCATCACACCAAACGACGAGCATCACAAACACCAGGAATCTTTCCCTTCAGTTTGTCCAGTTTCACAATTACCCATACCCCAGTAATTGCTCCTTTCAATGGCACCCTTTTCTTGAGAGCAAAACATTTCACATCTCTTGTCCCCAGTCATGTGATGCAGAGTACCTGCTCCCTCTGACCAACAGAAACAGAAACAAGTATCACAACATCCCTTCTGGTTACCTTCACCAATTCCACAGCACCTAACTCAATTTTCACCCACCCTGAAACCACAAATGGATCACCCAAAAGGCAAGGGTTCACTTTTTCCAAAAATGTCACTCCTACCGTCACAGACTCATCTTTATCCTGACCCTCGGTGCAAGCCTTGAGCTCTGAGAACTTTAACACACCCACCTCCTCTGTTACTTCACCCTCATTCACTTCCATTTCTCCTCCTGTCTTCGATCCGGTGTACAGCTCACTCTGCTTACACTCTCTACCATTCTTTTTCAACAAACTATCTCCCTTTCTTCCTCCATTTCTAACCGATTCAAGCTCACCCTCTTCCTCCCTCTCCCCCTTCGACCTCCCCTGCCTCTCTTTTTCCCTCCATTCCTCCTTTTGTAATATGTCTCCTTATGATAACACTGCACTTCTCCTCTGACATATGTCGTGGAAATTCAACACCAGGGACACATGAAGTAAATATTAAGAGGTTCCAAAAAACTTAATGCACCATAGTACACGTCGGTCGGGAGCTCTGCCGGGGCTGTCTCGTTAGATCTCTTATTTACTGCTTACACAAACAAGTTATATTCACATGATTTACATTATTCATTATAATGTTTGTTTCCTGCATGTGACCCGACAAATACCTCACGAGGCTTTATCTCACAAAGCTGAGACCATGAAACTGAGATATCCCTTTCTGTTCTCAAAGCAATGTTCTGGGTATACTGCCAAATAGATTTTTCTGATAGTGAGGATTTCTCCAAGCACGATCAATCAGTAACTTGCATGAACCCATCTAATTGGTTGTTAGAAAAGCAGCATTGATCTGATATGCAAACATAACATTTTCACCCACACATAAATCTCATTCTTGCGCTCTCAAGGGGTGCCATTCCCCGCTCGCTTCCAATTCCCCCTACCATATTAGATCTATTACAGAAGACAGAGGCAGTTGCCAGACACCAGTCCCATTTCAGAGTTATGGAGGACACTTGAATCAGGTTGGTCACATTTGATCTGGTTAATGGTCAAAATACTATCTGTCCTGGAATTCACCAAACCAACATTTATAATCAAATCTAATTGTATTGGTCACATAAACATATTCAGCAGATGTTATTGTGGGTGTAGAGAAATGCTTGTGTTCCTAGCTCCAAAAGTGCAGTAGTATCTAACAATTCACAATAATAAAAATGGAAATAAGAAATATATGAATATTAGGATGAGAAATGTGGCATTGACTAAAATATAGTAGAATAGAATGCAGTATATACAGTTGAAGTCGGAAGTTTACATACACTTAGGTTGGAGTCATTAAAACTCGTTTTTCAACCACTCCACTAATTTCTTGTTAACAAACTATAGTTTTGGAAAGTCGGTTAGGACATGAAGCCACTGCTCCAAAACCACAATAAAAAGCCAGACTACAGTTTGCAATTGCGCATGGGGACAAAGATGGTACTTTTTGGAGAAATGTCCTCTGGTCTGAAGAAACAAAAATAGAACTGTTTGGCCATAATGACCCTCGTTATGTTAGCAGGGAAAAGGGTGAGGCTTGCAAGCCAAAGAATACCATCCCAACCGTGAAGCATGTGGGTGGCAGCATCATGTTGTGGAGGTGCTTTGCTGCAGGAGGGACTGCTGCACTTCACAAAATAGATGGCTTCATGAGGGAGGAAAATTATGTGGATATATTGAAGCAACATCTCGATACATCAGTTCAGGAAGTTAAAGCTTGGTGGCAAATGGGTCTTCCAAATGGACAATGACCCCAAGCATACTTCCAAAGTTGTGGCAAAATGGCTTAAGGACAACAAAGTCAAGGTATTGGAGTGGCCATCACAAAGCCCTGACCTCAATCCTATAGACAATTTGTGGGCAGAACTGAAAAAGCATGTGCGAGCCAGAAGGCCTACAAACCTGACTCAGTTACACCAGCTCTGTCAGGGGGGAATGGGCCAAAATTCACCCAACATATTGTGGGAAGCTTGTGGAAGGCTACCGAAATGCTTGACCTAAGTTAAACGATTTAAAGGCAATCCTACCAAATACTAATTGAGTGTATGTAAACTTCTGTAAACCCACTGTTAATGTAATGAAGTAAATAAATGCTGAAATAAATCATTCTCCCTACTAATTATTCTGACATTTCACATTCTTAAAATAAAGTGGTGATCCTAACTGATCTAAGAGAGGGAATTTTTACTAGGATTGAATGTCAGGAATTGTGAAAAACTGAGTTTATGTATTTGGCAAAGGTGTATGTACATTTCCGACTTCAACTGTACATATGAAATGAGCAAATCTGTAAGGAAACATAATTCAAGTGACTCGTTGTCTTGGGATACTAGGAGTGGTGGGTTGGGAATCAGGCGCAGAGAGCAGGGTTCAGTATATCGTGATTTATTCTCCTAAAAAAAACGGTCACGGCAACATACAGGGCGCATAGACCAGCCCAAACACAGGACCAAACAGTCCGGAGAATACACACATGAAAACCACAATCCAACAGATGAACAAAAAACAATCCCGCACAAAACAAGGGCGGGACAACCTACTACATATAGGGAAGATAATTAAACTAAAATACACACAGGTGAAACTAATAAAAACAAACCAACAGACAAACGAAAAAGCGATCGGTAGCGGCTAGTAGGACGGTGGCGATGACCGCCGAGCACCGCACCGAACAGGCAGGGGAGCCAACTTCGGCGGAAGTCGTGACACTCGTGTTCCATTATTAAAGTTACCAGTGATTCCATGTCTATGTATATAGGGCAGCAGCCTCTAAGGTGCAGAGTTGAGTAACCTGGTGGTAACCAGCTAGTGATGTATATTTAACAGTCTGATGGCCTTGATATAGAAGCTGTTTTTCAGTCTCTCGGTCCTAGCTTTGATGCACCTCTACTGACCTCGCCTTCTGGATGGTAGCGGGGTGAACAGGCCGTGGCTCGGATGGTTGACGTCCTTGATGATCTTTTTGGCCTTCCTGTGGCATCGGGTGCTGTAGGTGTCCTCGAGGGCAGGTAGTGTGCCCCCAGTGATAAACTGGGCAGACCGCACCACCCTCTGGAGAGCCCTGTGGTTGCGGGTGGTGCAGTTGCCATACCAGGCGGTGATACAGCCCGACAGGATACTCTCAATTGTGCATCTGTAAAAGTTTGTGAGGGTCTTAGGGGCCAAGCCAAATTTCTTTAGCCCCCTGAGTTTGAAGAGGCGCTGTTGGCCTTCTTCACCATACTTTCTGTGTGGGTAGACCATTTCAGATTGTCAGTGATGTGTACAACGAGGAACTTGAAGCTTTTCACCTTCTCCACTGTGATCTCATCGATGTGGATAGGGGCGTGCTCCCTCTGCTGTTTCCTGAAGTCCACAATCAGCTCCTTTGTTTTGTTGATGTTGAAGGAGAGGTTATTTTCCTGGTACCACTCCGCCAGGGTCCTCACCTCCCTGTAGGCTGTCTCGCCATTGTTGGTAATCAGGCCTACTACTGTTGCATCATCTGCATACTTGATGATTGAGTTGGAGACATGGGTGGCTGTAATGTCATGGGTGAACAGGGAGTACAGGAGGGAGCTGAGCACGAACCCTTGTGGGGCCCCTGTGTTGAGGATCAGCGAAGTGGAGGTGTTTTTCCTCCCTTCAGCACCTGGGGTGGCCCGTCAGAGAGTCCAGGACCCAGTTGCACAGGGCGGGGTTCAGATCCAGGACCCCAAGCTTAATGAAGAGCTTGGAGGGTACTGTGGTGTTGAAGACTGAGCTATAGTCAAGGAACAGCATTCTTACATAGGTATTCTTCTTATCCAGAGTGGATAGGAGAGTGTGCAGTGCGATGCTGATTGCATAGTCTGTAGAGCGATTGGGGCGGTATTCATATTGTAGTGGGTCTAGGATGATTAAATGCGGTGGTTCGCTCTTTCAGTTTTGCGCGAATGCTGCCATCTATCCACGGTCTCTGGTTTGGTTAGGTTTTAATATTCACAGTGGGAACAACATCCCATATACACTTCCTGATGAACTCAGTAACCTTGTCCATGTATCCTTCAATTTAAATCTCAGAGGCTACAAGGAACATATCCCAGTCCGCGTGATCAAAACAATCTTAAAGTGTCACGCCTGGCTGGCACTTGTCCCTTATGAATTAGCTGAGAATCATGATCTCTGATTGGCTATGTTCATCAGTGTATTTACTGTTGGCTTCCATGACTGTATAGTGACAGTCTTTCTCTCTCTCCCTCCCTCTGTGATATAGGAGCCGAAGTCTGGCTCCTTCATGACCAGTCTCTGTGACGATAGGGGCCTGGAGCTGATCAATGCTGCCATACCCATTAGGCATTGGCCAACACTTCAGAAGGGACAACAGATGATACTATAAGACAGTACGTCACAAGGGTTTATTAATATCACCCTTTCGATACATGTCACTCATCAACTCTTCCTTGTTTTTCTACAGATGGGCAGAAGAGATGTGTTATAAATGGAGTCGTCTGACTGAAAGACATGCTGATATTGATGTCTGAATTGGGAGAGACCTTGCACTCAGCATAAAAATTATACAAGACACATCTATTACTCTGTTGTTATTATTGAATCGAATGGTACTACCAATAGGGGCGGGGGGGCCTGTGTATTCTTCAAATGTGTCAGGGAACTCTTGTCTTATACGGGACATCATTACAGGAAGGTATACGCTTATCTTGCTCTATATTTTTTACTACAAAACATAGAAACACACCATTTTCACATACAGTATGTTGATGTTGGGGTTGTGCTGGACATGATGAATATAAAGTTGACACTTCAATTTGTTTTTAAATCAAAACTGTTTAGTGTATCTACATCATTTCATCAATTACACTCTTCTCATATTACACTTTAAGCTACTGACCAATGCAAAGCTTCCTCCTGGAAGAAGCCTTGAATAGCCTACAAAGTGGTATGAGAAGAGTGCCATCCTCCTGCATCTCACAACTGCTTGTAGTTATTGAATTCTGCCTGCTGGACCGATGAGATGAGGCAAACTCTGTCATATCAAGGATGGAGTGTCAGGCACTCTACCCTTCCTACCACATGACTGCAAATGTTCATAACCTGTAATACATTACATAGATGGAAGGGACTTCATCACTCACTGGAGACTTGAAGACAGAACCTCACCCAGAGAGCTGTGCATGTCAGTGTGTGGTTAGACTGTCAAATCCTTCCATTTGGGCAAATAGACAAAGAGAATGCCATTCTAGTTGTGGTTAGACAGCGGAGGTTATACTCTACACACAACTTGTATTTATTGTCCCCCGGGATGAAATCGGGGAGGGGACTGTGGATCTGTCTGTGGCTCTATAACGGGCACGTTTATATCTCTTAACCTGTTTGACTCAGAGTGCCGAAATGTGGCACACATGCTCAGGGATACGAGTCCAGCTAACCCATGCGATATCTCAGGCACCACTGGCCCGATTTTGACCAAACTTGGGTGAATTATGTGTCTTGCCATAGAGATCAGTCATGTCCAAAATTACACTGATTGGGCTGCATCATTCGTGGGGGACTACGTGTCTGTGGGCTGCATCAAGGCCTGGTACGGCAACTCCACCGCAGCTGACCGCAAGGCTGTACAGAGGGTGGTACTCTCAGCCGAACACACCATTGGGTGCACAGTGCCTGCCCTCAAGGATACCTACAACACCAGGTGTCGTAGGAAGGCCAAGAAAATCATCAAGGACCTCAACCACCTGAGCCAAAGCCTGTTCTCCCCGGTTCCATCTTTCAGACATGGGCAGTATAGGATTATCATGGCAAAGACCGGCCAATAGCTTCTACCCCCAGACCATCAGTCTGCTGAATAGCTACCACTAGGCAGCTATCTGCTCCCCCGTCCCCCCTCCTGGGCCCCGGACTTCCTACCCCCCCTCCTGCTGCTCCCCGTATGGATATTCTACCCTACCCCCACCGCCCATAGGACATTTATCATTGCTTCAGTTGTAAATGTGTATGTATGTATTTACACATTTTTATTTTTTATTATTATTATGTGTATTATTCTCTCATTCACTTATTTTTTTTGACCTGCACTGTTGGAACTCGGAGCATAAGAATTTCACTGTACCCTGCGATTACATCTGTGACCCCGTGCATGTGACGAATAAACTAATCTATCTAATGTAATCATGTTACTGATGCCTTTTTAGGACATACACTGAGTGTACAAAACATTAAGAACACCTTCCGAATATTGAGGTGCAGTGGATTTAACAAGTGACATACGTAAATAAGGGATCGAAACTTTCACCTGGATTCATCTGTCGTGGAAAGAACAGGTGTTCATAATGTTTTGTATATACATATACTCAGTGTATATGCATCTCCTCACGAGAAACAAGTTTCCCATAATGACCGATATAATTTCAGTACTTACAAATGAAATGTCTTTTCACATCCCTTGAGTTGGTGCTGGCTGCATCCATATGCCACACATCATGCCATTATTGATAGGTTGACTTATTTAATGTGGGGATATACATTTTGTCAATGCACTCCCATTGTGCTCCTGAGTGGCGCAGCAGTCAAAGGAACTGCCTTTCAGTGCTAGAGGTGTCACTACAGACTCTGGTTCTATTCCAGGCTGTATCACCTCAGGCCGTGATTGGGAATCCCATAGGGTGGTGGACAATTGGCTTAGCGTCATCCGGGTTAGGTTTTGACCGGGGAATGCCATCATTTAAAAAATGATTTGTTCTTAATTGACTTCGCTAGTTAAATAAAGGTTAAATAAATTACTCAAAACCTTGAAAGGAGGAGTGCTAAGATGGTGTCTTATTGGCCAGATAGAGGCATCAGATATCCAGTTTATTAGGTACCACGAAAGTACCACGAAAATGTTTTGCTCCTACAGACAGTGAGTCACGTGGCCGTGACTTGCTACAGTACCTAGCAAAAGTATTCACCCCCTTTGGCTTTCTTCCTGTTTTGTTTCATTACAAACTGTAATTTAAATGGATTTTTATTTGGATTTCATGTAATAGACATACACAAAATAGTCCAAACTGGTGAAGTGAAATGAAAAAAAAAACTTATTTCAAAAGATGTCAAACAGAAAAGTGGTGCGTGCATTTGTATTCACCCACTTTGCTCTGAAGCCTCTAAATAAGATCTAGTGCAACCAATTACCTTCAGAAGTCACATAATTAGTTAATAAAGTACACCTGTGTGCGATCTAAGTGTCACATGATCTGTCACATGATCTCAGTATATATACACCTGTTCTGAAAGGCCCCAGAGTCTGCAACACCACCAAGCAAGCGACGCTATGAAGACCAAGGAGCTCTCCAAACAGGTCAGGGACAAAGTTGTGTTATAAAAAAAATCGGAAACTTTGAACATCCCACGAAGCACCATTAAATCCATTATTTAAAAAAATGAAAGAATATGGCACCACAACAAACCTGCCAATAGAGGGCCGCCCACCAAAAATCATGGACCAGGCAATGAGGGCATTAATCAGAGAGGCAACAAAGAGACCAAAGATAAGCCTGAAGGAGCTGCAAAGTTCCACAGCGGAGATTGGAGTATCTGTCCATAGGACCACTTTAAGCTGTACACTCCACAGAGCTGGGCTTTATAGAAGAATGGCCAGAACAAAAGCCATTGCTTAAAGAAAAAAATAAGCAAACACGTTTGGTGTTCGACAAAAGGCATGTGGGAGACTCTCCAAACATATGGAAGAAGGTACTCTGGTCAGATGAGACTAAAATGTAGCTTTTTGGCCATCGAGGAAAACGCTATCTCTGGCGCAAACCCAACACCTCTCATTACCCCGAGAACACCATCCCCACAGTGAAGCATGGTGGTGGCAGCATTGTGCTGTGGTAATGTTTTTCACCGGCAGGGACTGGGAAACTGGTCAGAATTGAAGAAATGATAGATGGTGCTAAATACAGGGAAATTCTTGAGGGAAACCTGTTTCAGTCTTCCAGAAATTTGATACTAGGACGGAGGCAACACTTGAGTGGTTTAAGGGGAAACATTTAAATGTCTTGGAATGGCCTAGTTAAAGCCCAGACCTCAATCCAATTAAGAATCTGTGGTATGACTTAAAGATTGCTGTACACCAGCGGAACCCATCCAACTTGAAGGAGCTGGAGCAGTATTGCCTTGTAGAATGGGCAAAAATCCCAGTGGCTAGATGTGCCAAGTTTATAGAGACATACCCCAAGAGACTTGCATCTGTAATTGCTGCAAAATGTGGTTCTACAAAGTATTGAGGGGGATGGATAGTTATGCAATTTCAAGTCTTGTTTTTTTGTCTTATTTCTTGTTTGTTTAACAATAAAACATATTTTGCATCTTCAAAGTGGTAGGCATGTTGTGTAAATCAAATGATACAAACCCCCCGACAAAATAGGAAAAAGCCAAGGGGGTGAATACCTTTGCAAGCCACTGTATATAAAGCAGGCATCGAGGCATTCAATTACTATTCAATTGAATGTTAGAATGTGCAGAACTAGCGTCTTAAGCGACTTTGAGCGTGGTATGATCGTTGGTGCCAGGTGCGCCGATTCCAGTATCCCAGAAATGGGCGGTCTCCTGGGCATTTCAAGCACAACAGTGTCTAGAGTTTACTGAGAATGGTGTAACAGAAAACAATCCAGTCAGCAGAAGTCCTGTTGGTGAAAACAGCTTGTTGATGAGAGGTCAAAGGAGAATGGCAAGAATTGTGCAAGCTAACAGGGAGGCCACAGACAGGCAAATAACAGCGCAGTTCAACAGTGGTGTGCAGAATGGAAAGCACAACTCGTCTGTCCTTGTCACGGATGGGCTATTGCAGTAGACGACACTGGGTTACACTCCTATCAGCTAAAAACAAGAAGAAGCAGCTCCAGTAGTCATGTGATCACCAACACTGGACAATTGAGGAGTGGAAAAACATCACCTGGTCCGACTAATCACAGTTCCTGTTGGGTCATGTTGATGGCAGAGTCGAAATTTGGCAAAAGCAGCATGAGTCCATGGCCCAAACAATTCAGGCTGTTCTGGAGGCAAAGGGTGTTCCGACCTGGTACTAGATGAGTGTTTCTCTAATAAACTGGCCACTGAGTGTATGTACGTCATTTTCTTGTTTAATATTTGACTATTATACTTCAGTACATGGTAAGTGTGTGATTTTATGTTACGTTGAGTAATGGTTATGTTTATGTTGAGTTATGGTTATATCAAATCAAACTTTATTTGTCACATGCGCCGTATACAACAGGTGTAGACCTTATCGTGAAATTTAGTTCAAGAAAGAGTTAAAAGAGTTAAGTTTTAAAAAGTAACACAGTAAAATTACAATAACGAGGTTACATACAGGGAGTCAATGTGCGGGGGTACAGGTTAGTCAAGGTCATTTGTACATGTAGGTAGGGGTAATGTGACTATTCATAGATAATAAACACTGAATAGCAGCAGTGTAAAATCAAATGGGGGGTGTAAATGTTAATAGCCCGGGTGGACATTTTATTAATTGTTGAGCAGTCTTACGGCTTGGGAGTAGAAGCAGTTAAGGAGCCTTTTGGTCCTAGAAGCCGGTACCGCTTGCCGTGTGGTAACAGAGAGAACATTCTATGATTTGGGCGACTGGAGTCTTTGACTTGGTCCCAGTGATGTATTGGGCCGTATGCATTACGCTCTGTAGCGCTTTACAGTCAGATGCCGAGCAGTTGCCATACCAGGCGGTGATCCAACCGGTCAGGATGCTCTCGATGTTGCAGCTGTAGAACTTTTTGAGGATCTGGGGACCCATGCCAAATCTTTTCAGTCTCCTGAGGGGGAAAAGGTGTTGTCGTGCCCTCTTCATGACTGTCTTAGTGTGTTTGGACCATGATAGTTCGTTGGTGATGTGGACACCAAGGAACTTGAAACTCTCGACCCTCTCTACTACAGCCCAGTCGATGTTAATGGGGACCTGTTCGGCCCGCCTTTTCCTGTAGTCACGAACAGCTCCTTTGTCTTGCAAAGCACTGTCAGAACTGGGATGAAGTATGATTAGTGAGTTATGAGGTATGATGTTATATTAAGTGTGTGATATTAAATGTGTGTTCACCACCTTGCGGGATGGCCCTTCAAGGCCCATATCATGCATGATAGGGTTAAAAGGTTTTGGAAGATAGAACATTTATTGTCCCTAGGGCTGTTGCAGTGACCATATTACCGCCACACCGGGAGTCATGACCGCAGTCAAATTCTATGTGACCGTTGAGTCATGGTAATATCCTTTTATGGACATGCATTAGTAGTACCCAACTCGCTAACTACCTGATGATCTCATCAGATCGCTAATGGCCTGGTACTTAGGGCTCTATTGTCCCTCTAACTGCTCTGACATCAACGCAAATGCTATCGAAAATCACATCAAACTCTTATCATCAAAACAGTACCATGATTTTAAAACTCACCTCAGTGTGATTGATCAATCTGAAGAAAGAAGTTCAACAATGGGTTGAAACTGAGTGGAAAACATGGTCATTGTGGATGCTGTTTCAAAGCCTAACACAATTGAAATGGACAGCGCTTTCTAAGGTGATGATTTTTTTTTTAAAACAAATGAGGCCAAGCCCGATAGAAAAACAGAATTAAAATAATGATTGTGCCATTAGACAATACAGAGCCCACTGCATATTACACATGGCAGAAAAACATTATAATACTGATTTAGGATATCTTTGGTACATAATTGGTCTAGCCTTAATTAAACTAATTCAGATTTAGTCTACAATTGTAATGAATTTTATTTTTGAATAGCCTAGTAGTAAGGGCTTTTTTTCATAATTAATAGACTGACCATTACCTTTAGCTACAGAATATCTCACCACCTTGAATTTCCATCTCCCCCTCTCTCCTTCATTCCTTTCTCTAGGTGCAGAGAGAGGGGCTGTCAACAGTTTAAGGATCTGCCTCTTTTTTTAAATTTTCACCTAAAATGACATACCAAAATCTAACTGCCTGTAGCTTAGGCCCTGAAGCAAGGATAGGCACATTCTTGGTACCATTTGAAAGAAAACACTTTGAAGTATGTGGAAATGTAAAAGGAATATAGGAGAACATAACTCTGTTAGGAGTGACGCTGGAGAGGAGAAGCAGGTATGGGGAGTCAAACATTTAATAGGGAACAGACATAGAACAAGACAGGAACAGCGTCAGAACACGGTTAACACAGACATATGACAATCAATCCCGAAGCAGGGAACAGAGCTTGGGAACAGACAGATATAGGGAAGGTAAATGACACAAGTAATTGAGTCCACGTGAGTCCAATGATCGCTGATGCGCTTGACGTGGGGAAGGCAGGTGTGCGTACTGATGGTGGCTTGAGTGCGTAGTGCTGGGGATCCTGGCGCCCTCGAGCGCTAGGGGTAGGAAGAGCGGGAGCAGGCGTGACAAACACAATATATTTGGAAAACGATAGTACAAAGAAAAAAACAACCATTCTTTTGTATTTTTTTGTACCATCATCTTTGAAATGCAAGAGAAAGGCCAAAATGTATTATTCAATCCCAGGTGCAATTAGGATTTTCTCGATGATGCAGCTGTGGAACCTTTTGAGGATCTGAGGACCCATGACAAATCTTTTCAGTCTCCTGAGGGGAAATAGGTTTTGTTGTGCCCTCTTCACTACTGTCTTGGTGTGCTTGGACCATGTTAGTTTGTTGGTGATGTTGAGGCCAAGGAACTTGAAGCTCTCCACCTGCTCCACTACAGCCCTGTCGATGAGAATAGGGGCGTGTTCGGTCCTCCTTTTCCTGTAGTCCACAATCATCTCCTTTGTCTTGATCACACTGAGGGAGAGGTTCTTGTCCTGACACCCCACGGTCAGGTCTCTGACCTCCTCCCAATACACTGTCTCGTCGTTGTCGGGGATCAGGCCTACCACTGTTGTCTCATCGGCAAACTTAATGATGGTGTTGGAGTTGTGCCTAGCCGTGCAGTCATGAGTGAACAGGGAGTACAGGAGGGGGCTGAGCACGCGCCCCTGAGGAGCCCCTTTGTTGAGGATCAGAGTGGGGGATGTGTTGTTACCTACCCTTACCACCTGGGGGTGGCCCATCAGGAAGTCCAGTATCCAGTTGCAGAGGGAGGTGTTTAGTCCCAGGGTCCTTAACTTAGTGATGAGCTTTGAGAGCACTATGGTGTTGAACCCTGAGCTGTAGTCAATGAATAGCATTCTCACATAGATGTTCCTTTTGTCCAGGTGTGAAATGGCAGTGTGGAGTGCAATAGAGATTGCATCATCTGTGGACCTGTTGGGGTGGTATGTAAATTGGAGTGGGTCTAGGGTTTCTGGGATAATGGTGTTGATGTGAGCCATGACCAGCCTTTCAAAGCACTTCATGGCTACAGACGTGAGTGCTACGGGTCGGTAATCATTTAGACAAGTTACCTTAGTGTTCTTGGGCGCAGGGACTATGATGGTCTATGTCTTTTTTGTCTTTCCCATTTGATAAGGGCCATTCTAAATCAAAACTCATTTTCCATAGTAGTAAAGACAAGATTTAATTGAGAATAGTCTAATGCGTGAAAATATGAACACTTGATGAGAGAACGGTGTGTGCAGCCCGAGACACGGAACGGGTGCAAGCTTTTCTTTGCCATTTTCTCAAATCATCAATAGTCTATAGTCGCATCATGCAGCCCACGTGATTTCTAAGTCATTCTAAGGTTTGTATCATTCACAACTAAAGTTGCCAAATAACTCTAAATCCAGCATTATAGGACCTGTTTCAAATGAGGAATTTTATGCTCAACATAGCCACTTCATATGCACGTGTTCTCGCTCCAGAATGGGAAAAATATCCATTATATTTTATTCAGCTAAGTTCAATTATATTCTTGTAACTATAAAATCATATAATATAAAATAATGGCATGGGACCTATACGAATATCTTGTCTACTAAATGAACAAGCCTACAGCCTATGACATGGCGCATAGCCAAATAACATACAGTAGGCCAACTTATATTCTGTTCTTCTGAAATACATTTTCTTCATAATGTTTCTTTAGACTTGCCTAAAATAAAGAATTAATTTATTGTGATGGTGTATATTCAATTGATTTATTCAACTTTTAAATGTATAATAATGTTCCAAAGGCTCGCATCAGCAGTGTGTATGCTTCTTTTACGTGTGGAGCCTGGAGATGCGAAACATGTTTATGTTATTTAAGGTCAATTACCGTGAGACCGGCACTCTTTTGCATGACAATAACCGCCTGAGAAAATTAAATGACAGCCACAGCCCTAATTGTACCACAAGATTAAACTGGCCCGATTTTGACGAAACTTGGGTGAATGATGCGTCTTGCCCTACATTTACATTTGATTAATTTAGCCATAGAGATCAGTTTTCTTAAAACTGCATTGTTGGTTAAGGGCTTCTAAGTAAGCACTTCACTGTAACCTTCTGTATTCGGCACATGTGACAAATACAATTTGATTTGATTTACAAAATTACACTGGATTGGCCCAAGGCCGGAGCTATAGTAATTAACGGACATGTTTTAGTCCTACCAGAGAGGAAGAGGGGAAACGAGAGGGATAGCTTGGCCCAAAATACGTTTTCTCTAGCAGGTGGCATAAAAATAAAAAAAAATTGACTCATGAAGCGATGAGTGTTTGTATGGCAGTCAATAAAAGAATGTATTTTTTCTACAATTTCCAAAAGCTAACCAAACAGAAACATAATTACTTTTACGAGAAGTGTTTGTGCATTACTAGCACAATTTCTTACTTATTTACATTTGTTTTAACTCAAAAATCAAAATAAAATAAAATTAAAATAAAATTGTATTTGTCACATACAAATGGTTAGCAGATGTTAATGCGAATGTAGCGAAATGCTTGTGCTTCAAGTTCCGACAATACATTAATAACCAACAAGTAATCTAACTAACAATTCCAAAACTACTCTCTTATACACAGTGTAAGGGGATAAAGAATATGTACATAAGGATATATGAATGAGTGATGGTACAGAGCATCATAGGCAAGATACAGTAGATGGTATCGAGTACAGTATATACATATGAGATGAGTATGTAAACAAAGTGGCATAGTTAAAGTGGCTAGTGATACATGTATTACATAAGGATGCAGTCGATGATATAGAGTACAGTATATACGTATGCATATGAGATGAATAATGTAGGGTAAGTAACATTATATAAGGTAGCATTGTTTAAAGTGGCTAGTGATATATTTACATCATTTCCCATCAATTCCCATTATTAAAGTGGCTGGAGTTGAGTCAGTGTCAGTGTGTTGGCTGCAGCCACTCAATGTTAGTGGTGGCTGTTTAACAGTCTGATGGCCTTGAGATAGAAGCTGTTTTTCAGTCTCTCGGTCCCAGCTTTGATGCACCTGTACTGACCTCGCCTTCTGGATGATAGCGGGGTGAACAGGCAGTGGCTTGGGTGGTTGATGTCCTTGATGATCTTTATGGCCTTCCTGTAACATCGGGTGGTGTAGGTGTCCTGGAGGGCAGGTAGTTTGCCCCCGGTGATGCGTTGTGCAGACCTCACTACCCTCTGGAGAGCCTTACGGTTGTGGGCAGAGCAGTTGCCGTACCAGGCGGTGATACAGCCAGGATGCTCTCGATTGTGCATCTGTAGAAGTTTGTGAGTGCTTTTGGTGACAAGCCAAATTTCTTCAGCCTCCTGAGGTTGAAGAGGCGCTGCTGCGCCTTCTTCAAGATGCTGTCTGTGTGATTGGACCAATTCAGTTTGTCTGTGATGTGTATGCCGAGGAACTTAAAACTTGCTACCCTCTCCACTACTGTACCATCGATGTGGATAGGGGGGTGTTCCCTCTGCTGTTTCCTGAAGTCCACAATCATCTCCTTAGTTTTGTTGATGTTGAGTGTGAGGTTATTTTCCTGACACCACACTCCGAGGGCCCTTACCTCCTCCCTGTAGGCCGTCTCGTCGTTGTTGGTAATCAAGCCTACCACTGTTGTGTCGTCCGCAAACTTGATGATTGAGTTGGAGGCGTGTGTGGCCACGCAGTCGTGGGTGAACAACTTACACTTGTGTGTTGACTCCATATTGATGTTGAGGTTTTCAGTTTTGGCTGACTTTTCTTAGCGGATGTACAATCATCACAAATTGAATTATGGGTCATTTCAGGCCCAGAAGTGAATGTAATTATACACTCGCAAATTCCATTAAAAACGAGGGCTGGGGGGGCTTACGTTGCAAACTTCCCTTACTTGACTAATCACTTGGACCGACGACAAATATGGCCGTGGAGATTCCCCCTAGGGCAAAAAGTTCTCACGCGTCGCATAGAAAGCGGTTTGTAGTCGTAGAAAAAAAGTTGATCCCATAAAAGTTGATCCCATTGATGTTGTTGACCCGGATCACTCGTTGCTGTGGAAAAGGAGGAGATCAAAGGGGGTGAGTGTAACCGGTGTAAAATAGCTAGCTAGTTAGCGGTGTGCGCTAATAGCGTTTCAAATGGTGACGTCACTCGCTCTGAGACCTTGAAGTAGTTGTTTCCCTTGCTCTGCAAGGGTCGCGGCTTTTGTGAATGTGTGCAGAGGATCCTTGGTTCCATCCCAGGTTGAGTTGAGGAGAGTGACGGATGCAATACTGTTACAAAGTCTGATCCCATATCCTACACCTCCCCTCTACCTTTTGCATGCCTCTCCTGGGTAAACGGTTAGAGGTCTCAGGAATACTTATGTCTCCTTAACGCTCTGTGCAACATGAAACAGAAGATAGATTATAATCACTTACAATGTATGACATATCCTTCACATTTAGTGGTGCTATCACACTGGCCAGCTAATTCAACTATTTGGGTGATGAATGGGTGTACATCCCAATAGTGTTGCAAATAGAGAGAGAGTAATCTAAGGCTAGGGTTTTCAATTTTTTACATTGGACATACTATGGTTACACATATGGTTAACATATTTTGGTTGCCATACTATAATTTCTGCAGCCTTGAAAGGCAGGCATTAACATGGCCGAACTAGAAGCGGCCAGCGGTTTTAGAAATCGCTTTCTATGGGTACAAACCTTTTTTCTATGACTACAAATCACTTTCTACGTGACAACTTTTTTTCAAAGTGTGAGAACTTTTTGTATTTTTTTTGTCAAATCCCTGCCAAAGTCAGGTGACCTAAGCGCTTCCAAATATGGAGTTGCAGGTTTGTCATGTTTGAGCATCTCTCTCCTATGTGAAAATCTTTATGGCAGTCATTTGACTTAAGGCCCTTAAGTCTGCATATCTGCAGTTCTATTTTTTTTTAAATAATGCAATATATTGATTTACAAATGCAAATAGTGAATTGTATTTGTGGGTAGCGATTTACATTTGTGGATTGGTGATTTACATTTGTGGAAAGTGATTTACATATGTAGAAAGTGGTTCAAGTTAAATTAAAATATCCATGTGACAGTGTTGCATACAAGGATATACCATGACAAATTCAAATTATTAGTTTAATAAAACAACAAACTTTTCAACTGAGTTTTTATGACACGTGCCTCATAAAAGGTAGCCGAACAGTAGCTTTCAATGGTGTAGCTTGTTGTTTATGTTGGCAGTTCAAAGTGGAAAATAGGCTCAATATGTAGCAAGTCAATGCCCCTTACATCTTTAATACAAACAATCGTTACAGGTGAAAGAGAAACTCTGATCTAGTCTGGCTGTAATGACGTTGTCGAGACTGTTTTGGGGATTTATTTTAGCCTCTATTGGGGAACAGATGAATTAATTCCTCTCACTTTAAAGAAAAGCCTTATAGAAAAACAGTCCGCATCCATGTAAATACCTCGTGCTGGTGAGAGGCCGTGTCTGTTGGCTTACACCCTGTCCGCAATGTTGTCCTTTCCTAAAGTTTGTCCTGGAAACCAATCAGTGCTTGATAAAAGCCTACTGCAAATATGAGGAAGATCACCATCCACATGTCAAGGTTTACTCAGTGAGAGCGAGTGTATATATGCTCTGAAGGCAGGCGTGGCGGGGGCTAAGCTTAGCGAGAGATGGAGTGATCATCAAAACAAAAACAATCAAATAATCAGGTCAAAGATACAAAACTATCTTCATTGATGATATGGACACCCCCGATTAGAAGTGCTGACTGTATGTGTGCCTGAATGTAGCAATTGCTCGGTGGGCCAGTGGGGTCAATACAAAAAGACTAAAAGACAGCGCCAATAACCTCTCTCACTGTTGTTCCTAAACAAAATGAGAAACAATATTGCTCAGCATGCAATGACCTAGTGCCCTTATATGTAGCATCAGCTTGGTGGAGATGACTGTTAGCATAACCATGCATATATCAAGATAATAATTCCCCATTTCCCCCTGCACACAGATATCTGCAGTGTGTGTGTGTGTGTGTGTGTGTGTGTGTGTGTGTGTGTGTGTGTGTGTGTGTGTGTGTGTGTGTGTGTGTGTGTGTGTGTGTGTGTGTGTGTGTGTGTGTGTGTGTGTGTGTGTGTGTGTGTGTGGGCAGACCTTGATCAATGATGGTAAATGCTGCTTGTCCAAACAAGGCATTGATGGCACTCATGCAAAGCTTCCCATTCGCCTGAGAAGCATGCAGCAGTTCTATTAGTCTTGGTCAGAGAGGACCTTTATTATTCATAAATTAGTGATCGCTCCTTAAACAAACTGAGCAGGTCCAGATGTAGTGAAGACCCCCCCCACCCCCACACACACGTTTTCTTCCCCACAGGAGAGGCCGGGTGGGTGGGGGATGTCAGGTCCAGGGCTCAGCAGAATCCTTGGAGATAAAGCCCCTTTCTGCATACAAACAACCCCTGACAGATGCACACACAGCCCCCCCCCCTCCCCCTCCCCCAAAAGACACACCATCACAACCCTGCCAAGCTGCCCCAGATAACAGGCTATTCTATGTTAAATCTAGTTGAAGGCGTGGTGTATCTAATCTATATCTTATCATCGGCTAAATGGCCCAATTGTAATGGATGGCGGACCCAATGATCAGTGCTTGAGCTGTCATGAACAAAACAATGCGGTCTGATAAAAAATAGATACCCTGCATCCATTTCGAGAGATACATCATCTGAAAAAAAAGGCAGAATCAAATGTAAAAGATTGTGTGCTAATACAACAAAAAAAACTAAACAGTGCTCAGGCGTGACTTGAAACTCCATAGACAGCTGTTTTGGCAAATGCTAAGACTTGAACCATTTCATGAATCTGCTAATCAAGCACGAACAAGTTATTTCAGTGGCTGCTGTTTTCAGTGTTGCTATTTGGCTGCCAGGCAAGCCATTCATTTAAAATATGCCAGTTCATTTAGCCATTTGGCATGAATGGTTACCACTCTAGCCAGGTAGCTATAGTTCACAGCTTCAAAAAAGACGAAGCTCTGGCAGACTTTGAGGTCTCATTTGCAGCCTTGTGCGTGGCAGGCAGCCCTCACATCCAAAAGAACCTGGGTGGCCGCTGCTATCTAAGCCCCCTCCCACTAACACCATAAAGCCTTCATTTAGTGAACTAAGTCTACTATGACAGGGATCCTAGCTACAGTTAATCCCATCAAAATGGACCGTTTTACACAGAGGACACAATGGAAGCAGTGGGAGCACAATGACAGTGATATATTACAAGCTGAACACGGTAGGCTGGTTCTACAGCGATGACACAATGCCTACTACCGTGGAATCAGAAAGACCTGTACCTAAAAACAACAAGTACATCTTTGCATTCAGCAATGGTTTAGTTGCCTCATAAATACCAATGTAAAAGGGAAGCCAAAATGCAGTAGGCCTACTCTGTCAGCACGTAGCAGCCCAATCTTCTGCAGTGAGTGTTTCGCTGTTAGTGTTGAGCAAAAAACGTGAATGGACTCTACCTACATGTGTATTTATCCTACTGTTTTTACCAAATAAATGTCATATGTCAGTAGCATGAGTAGCACGCGTAGAACTGACCTAGGTTGAATATGTGCTTAATGAAATCTCCAACTCCTTTCAGCCCAGCGTCCCACATAGCTCTCGACTTGATTTCTCTTGCAAATTATTTGATTTTTCTCTAGAAAAACGGCTGTTGGGCCCACAAAAAAAATACAATCTAAATGGAATTCAAGTGATTGAACCGCAGTCAGTCAATTAGTTGTTTAATAACCCCCCCAAAAATTAAAGTTTGGTCAATCGCTCAGCACAATTCACCATAAACAGCCACTACATAGACAACTATTTGTGTTATTTGGCATGCAATCACCCTTTAATCCCTTCCTTTATCCCTTCGATGCACAACTAACAACCGAGGAGGGCCTATAATAGAAATTGCTCTTGTTATACGCACACTTAAAAACATCTATAATTATTCTTCAAACATCACATATTGTGTACAGTTTTAAATATGGAGGAAATTATTTAATTTCAGGTGAAATTAGACACGTTATCAGTGCCACAGGAGTCAGTGGAAGACAGACACAAAGAGATTGCATGGCCACTTCAGGACTTCCAAGATGTCCGTAGTACCCGCTTGAAGTCCCCTGCAAGACTTTTTTTGTTTCCATGGCAACAGCAAAGCAATCAGTCAACCAAGTGATTGCCTCCAATGAATTCGCGATAAGGCCAGGAATGGAAGTGGGCCTGATGTGATTTTAATTCAGAGGGAGGTCCACTCCCCTCATATTTGAATAAAGCAAACAGGCCAAGACGAGAGGGGCTGACAGCCGTAAATGACATTGTCAGTACAAAAATGATCAGCCAGTTTACAATCTGTTTGCTCATGAAGAACAAACAGAATGTGTGTGGCATGGCGGGCGCAGGCAGCTCTCTGAACGGCAGGAGGAACCTTTGCCTGGAAGACTGAAGGAAGGAAGGAAGGAAGGAAGGGGGAGAAGGAAGAGCGGATTCACTCTCCCTCCCTGCATCCATGCAACCATTCGATGTTGGAGCCACTTCCCTGAAAATAAAGAAATATTTCAAAGCAAGACTTGTATATATAACATTAGCTTTGGCATTAAAACCAAGGCCTGTGAATTAGAGTGTGGAGAGAGAACAGAGAGATGACGGAGAGGTGAGAAAGATTACATTCCATCTGTTACCCAGTGAGGACCAAAATCTCCCTCTTTTCTCCTTTCACTGAGGAGTTACAGGCTCTGGTATAGCCAGACTAGTCTATGCCTCCTGTCCTTTACCCTTTTCCTTGCTCTCTCCCTGTTCGTATGTCCTATTCTGGCTTTACAAAATATAGCTCCTGTCTGACTCTCATGAGCTTCAGAGAAACTTTCCCTGTGAGATGTCAATATTAGCATTTTACATATCAGATGGCAGGGGTGGTTTTTGTAATGCTAAAATCCCTATGGGCAACAAAATACTTGGACACAGTGTTATTGAGTTAACATATTAGGATTAAATTCTTAAGGCCCATTCACTCTATTATCTGAGCACTTATTAAGCACTCAGACACTGTGATGATAAGCTCACATTGTTGATGCATTTCAAGGACACAGTAAAGATATTTTGCCAGTTGGTAAAGTGCTGTACTACTTGTGTGGTTGGCCTCAACAATGAAACAGCACTGTGTTGACTGCTGAGCATTACTGAAAGGTAAAACTTTTTTTTAAATCTCTTCTATCTATGGTAACAGGAATGAAAGAGGATTTAAAAACAGCATGCACATTTTCATAAAATGAATCCCTTTTTTAATTTTTACAAAGGCTGATAAATTAATATTGGAACATTGTTTAAATTTCAACAAACCTTATACAAATCAAATGAGAAGAAAGCCAGCAGTGTTGCAATCAAATTTAAGTGTGTATTCATTGAATTCATCTCTCAAATTTCAGATGGCAATAGAAATTAACATTCAGGATAGCCTTCAGACCAAGGCGCTGCACACACAGGCGATTCCACATAGGGTTACAAAGAGTCGGGCCTCTTTAGTTATTAAACTTGTTTGGATAGCAAGACCTGCAACAGCCGCCAGCCGAACGCAGTCAAGGCAAGGGCTGGCGGCGGCAGATAAAAAAGGCGATGATAAATAGTGGAAAAGCTGTGCAATCGCACGTCAACCACTGAAGCATCACAACACTGCCTTTTTAGACAGGGATAGAACAAACAAAAAACGTGATGCAATTATTGTTAACAGTGCGACAAGAGGTTTCGTGGTTCCTTCCTTTTTTTTTGATCCCCGTCCCATTTGCTCTTCCCCTTTCCACCAGCATAGCAGTCGGCCTTAAAGAGGTGTCCATCATTCAAGTTGTTTGGATTGGAGTCCCATGGTGATTGGTTAAGAGGGTGAGCGCAAACGTGACAAATGAATAAGACTGGATTTACATATCAGCTTCAGCTCACACTGGCAGAGTAAACATTCTGTTTATCTCGAGTGTCACTATTATTTCAGCAGAATATGAAACCGGCCTTTCCGCAGCAGATGCAAACGAGCTGAATAGAAAATACTGTTTTCTACTACAATTTGCACAAGTAGAACTTGTAAACAAATCCTAGGTAACTTGGCAACCAGGGTTAATACACATTTTGCATGGATGAAAATAAATGCAACACTGATAATGCTTCTATATTGATACAGTACACCTTTTGGTTATTTTGTTGTTGTTGGTGAAATGTATTAATTTAATACATGATTGCATACGGATGATTATTTGCTTACAACCATTATAATCATTGTATGAGATTTGTATATTGAAAAATATATATATATTTAGCCTTTATTTAACTAGGCTAGTCAGTAAATAACACATTCTTATTCACATTCTCCGGCCAAACCTGTAAATAAGAATGTGTTCTTAAATTCTATATTGCTTCAGCCACTTCTTATAACCCAAAATATAAAAACACAGAGTAAGCCTTGTCCTGGAAGTCAATATTGACAAATGTGTATTGTATTCGTGTGATGTGCTTTAGACTATTGTCAAAAATATTTTTGCGTAATTTCTATTGAATGTCAAAATTGGAATATTTCTGTAATAAATGAAGGTGAATTAGAAAAGACATTGCATCAAGAACAAATAGATGGAAGTGTTGGTTTTATTATGATTACTGTACCTATTAGAACACTGGGATCAAAGTTGATGAATAACATTAGTGCACTAGAGTTGAGTTGAGAGTAAACTGGTGCTGCCATCTATAGGCCAGTACATGGCAACACAACATTTTTGTTGTGAATTTACACAGACAATATGTCAGTATTCAAGCACCATAAAAAGGCAGTTGGTCAACAGCCTAAAGTACACTCTTTGATTAACCTTACAATTTTAAACAAAGGGAACGCTGCACAGCAGAAAATAAACGTTATTTGGCGGTGGGAACTATTGGTTCAGATTGAGCTCCTTCCATCTTACTCCAATGAATGACTGTTATGTGGAAAGTTGACAGAGTTACACTTCTCTTTTCCAACTGTAGGCTATTGTGTGGAGACAAACGCATTTCGGACATTTTGTCATTCAAATTGATAGCCAAAGATTTATCATCATTACATCAGCACCAAGGCTACAGACACTGCAGCGAGAGAGCATAACTATCATGTCTTCTGTAGCTCAGTTGGTAGAGCATGGCGCTATATGGGTTTCCCGGGACCACCCATTCCACATGACTGTAAGTCTCTTTGGATAAAAGCGTCTGCTAAATGGCATATTAGATATTAGATGTCTTATAATATATGTTTTAATTCCAGCACTGAAATGCGTTGGTGAGGCTTCAGTTCAGCATAACACTGAATGACGTATAGGCCCATGACTCAAATGACCACCCCTGAAAACCATTTATCATCGTTTAAAAAAAAAAATGTAGGAACTCAGTCAGGCTTTCAACTTACTGCAGGTGAGAGCTGTAATAGTAGAATGGCTGCACAAGGTGCAATTCATTTGGTAGTGCATGGCCATTTTTCATCTTGTTTTGTCATTCACTGAAAGACCTTAGAGAGCTATTTATAATCTGTCAGAATTGTCCAGTTGATTATCTACTGACAATGTTAGCTAGAAGGCTAATTTAGGCTAACCAGCTATCAAAATCTTAGTTATCATGCCCAGATTGCATTCCCAGGAGCCTCGAACCCCCAGGGGGTCCCTATTGATTTTGCGGATTCACTCGGGTATCACATGAACACATAAAAGACGTGGCAATATCTGTAGAATTGCAGTAAATTTGCTTAATTTCCTTAATATAAAATGATTAATGTAAAAGTGAAAGTAACCCAGTAAAATAGTACTTAAGTACATTTAAAAATCAGATACTTTTAGACTTTTACTCAAGTACAGTGGTGGAAAATGTACTCAATTGTCATACTTGTAAATGCTATACATCAAATTGCTTATATTTAGCAAACCAGACAGCTCAATTTCATTTTTAATTACTTTTATTTGACAGCTAGGGTCAACTCCAACACAGACATAATTTACAAAGGAAGCATTTATGTTTAGTGAGTCCACCAGATCAGAGGCAGTAGGGATGACCAAGGACTTTCTCTTGAAAAGTGTGTGAATTGGACCTTTTTCATGTACTGCTAAGCATTCAAATTGTAACTATTACTTTTGGGTGTCAGGGAAAACGTATGGAGTAAAAAGTACATAATTTTCTTTAGGAATGAAGTAAAAGCAAAAGTATTCAAAAATATAAATAGTAAAGTACAGATACCCCCCAAAAAATAAGTAGTGCTTTAAAGTATTTTACTTAAGTACTTCACACCACTGGTTACTACGCTGATAAATTACAATATCCTTTTCCATCTAGGACATTTGTGTGACGTAATCTTCTCAAATAGTAGTTTACTAGTGCGCTGCTTTTAAGCAGGGTCCATAGGGAAATTGGTTGCCAATAGGGTGCCATTTCAGACATAGCCCTTGTGTTACCACATAATGTTTGTATGCCTCTTTATCTTATGGAACATTGAAAAGGGGACTCTTCAGCCACATCAGAAAACATACCTGCGGAGTGATACTTGTAGTGCTGTTATTCATAGGCCTGAAAGTGAAAAGAAAAGGAATAGTAATCAAAACATGCTTAGCAAATCTCCCAGGTCCTTTCGGTCAACAATGTGAATGATGTGTTTTCTGGAGAACATTTTAGAACTACCGTCTCTTGCTTATGTGGTCATCATAAAATGGCGGTGTTTGCAACACACGTTTTATGTATTGCAGAGATGGCAATAACCCTTGACTGTTGATTCTTCCCTCATTTCTTTTACAACAATGGATGCAAATTAATCTGTTCTATGAACTCACAATAAATCTGAAATGATCATACTGATAAACTGCAGTTGCTACACAATGTAATACATTTCGGATGACGCAAAAGTGCCCTTCTCGACAACTTGGCATTTAGCATTCACACAACATACTCGAAGCTCTCAACTTTCCTTGGTGTACCAAATGGGAATCTGGCTGAGAAATCTTTGAAGTCATTACCCCTGCAGTGATCAGGGGCTAGACAGCTCTTTATTACCACCAGCTGCTGTGTCACCCATCCAAATCCTATATTAATGTTCAAAGCAACAAAGGAATCTTCTGCCAGGATGTGTTCAGGTTAGTAAAGCCATACAAACACTGTTATTCTCTTTTCTGCTCACTATGGACTAAGCCACTGTCCTCATATGGGCCATAGGCTTTCCAAAATAACAGCCAGCTGTGACACAGCTTGGGATCGAATCCAGGTCAGTAGTGACACCTCAAGAACTGTAACGCAGTGAATTTAGACCACTGCCACACTCGGGTTGCTCTGGAGTGTAATTTTTAAATAACCCATACTAAAAAAACTCACAAAAACATTTTTTTTTTAGTAAAACCTCCCGCAACCCGGATTGAATGGGTTTGCGGGTCGGATCCGGGCCATAGTTAGTTAGTTACTGTACTGAATAGCTAGATGCAGATATGCTGATTACAGAAACTGTGCAAAGCTGGTAATAAACATGGACATTTAAATGCACCATTCTCCTCCTGATTGATGGACTGGGCGTCGCTTGTAGGCTAATAGACCTGGACCCAACAATACATCGTCGCGCACCTACATCCACAGGAAGACAGGAGACATACGACTAACTCGCCATAATCTACCCCTGAACCCCTTACTAGCCATGCTAACGCGAGTGAAGACCAACTAGTGAGCTCATCTCTTGATTAGAAACGTGCCGCCACCCTGCTGCTAAAAAAGGACAAATATTCTTCCAGTGACTTAACGTTATGAACAATGATGGTACGTATATGGTGACATGTTCTCACAAGGACAATATAGTTTGATTAGTATTTTATTTACAGTACATGGCACAATTAGCTTTTACCAACTAGCTGCGGCTGGACAGCCCCGGTGCCAGGTTGGTGCGGAACTAATTAGCCTAGTCGCTACCTAAGGTTAGCCACTGAGCTCTCTCTTTCCATGCCTAAATAGGATACCCTACTAACATACTGTGAGCATGTTTAGTACCTAGAAGTTTGTACTCCCAAAGGACCCCGTGTATTATTCTTTACTATTTGACTGGTTGGTCCGCCTTGGTGCTTAGTGGCTGCTGGCACGGGACCGCAGGTTGTACATCGGGTATTAATTACCAAGCGTTTGCCAGTCCGTTTTCGGTGTTCTGGATTAGATTCAGTGTTGCCAACTAATTTTCAGGGTAAATTGCAAGAGGCAGGTTGATTTGTTGCTAAATGACCTTGTGATGTCATTGCATGATAACGTAAAACTGCGTCATTACGTAGAATACACAGTAACGTCACTCAAATTGCCTGGCCATCTCAGTGAAAAATATGATTTGACATTTGTTCAGGTATAGAATCCCCAGAATCCTGTTCTTCTGACTGTACAATTTTGATTGAGACATGTTGATTGATGTTGTAAATTCTGTTCAAGATCAAATCAAACATTCGTGACCAACTATATTCATTGGGTTTGGCTCCGAACCCGTACTACTGCTGTTGCAGTCAGCCAACAATGATTTGCAATTTTCTGAAATTGCTGCTGGCCTGCTGCTGCCTGTGCAGAGCTGAGCGCCTGCTGTTGACGTTACAATGCACTTTTGCAGCCAGGCATACGTGTTGTGACTGAGTGTGTGACAGAGAATATCGTTTTTGTGTCATTTAGAGGGAAAATGTCTGAATTTTAGCATTTGAGTCATTTTTCAAAAAAGGCTAAAAGTTCAAAATAAATGTTTAAAAGTAGCTAAATTTGTTGCTAGGTGCTGTTTGAAAAAAATGTTGCCAGGGTAGTCTGAAAAGTTGCAAAATCTAGCAACAAAATTGCTAAATTGGCATCACTGGTTAGATTTCTACAAATGTTGAATTGTACTGGGTTTCCACATTTATTTAAAAAAAAATTGATTTTTGAAGTCATCCCAAGTGGATGGCTTTGGGGGGGACTGGACATATATAGTACCAGTCAAAAGTTTGGACACACCTACTCATTCAAGGGTTTTTCTTTATTTTTATTACTTTCTATATTGTAGAATAATAGTGAAGACATCAAAACTATGAAATAACACATGGAATCATGTAGTAACCCAAAAAGTGTTTTGGGTCTCCGCCAAATTTTTCTCAGACCTCATTGCAACACTTCCTGACCTTAACCGTCATAATTTGATACTGGGCGGAGATTTCAATTATCTATTACATCCATGTCTAGACAGATCCAGACCGAAGCCCAACGATGTCATTTCAAAATCAGGTGCAGTAATCAACTCATTTCTAGAATCCTATAATTTGTCTGATCCATGGAGGAGGAGCAATCTCACTCCTAAACAGTACTCTTTTTTTTCCCCCTCAATACTCCAGGATTGACTTTTTCCTGCTGGGCAATAGAATTCCTCCTTTTGTAACTAATAGCCAATATCACAACATCATCATCTTATAGCGCACTAAATGAGAATTTGGCGCACTAAATGCTTATCGGAGCTATCTCAACTCTTTCTAGATGTGGACAACAGATATGCCTCTTCTCCGACTCCTGAACTCTACAAAGAGTGACTGCTACACCAACCGTAATTTGACAATCTTTCCATTAAACCAACGTAGCAGCTTCTGTTTAAGTCGAGGCAGACATTTTATGAACCTGGAGAGAAAGCTGGCAAGTTGTTATCTCACCAGCCTCGACCATCTGCTGCTAGCAGCACATTTACATACATTACATTTAAGTCATTTAGCAGACGCTCTTATCCAGAGCGACTTACAAATTGGTGCATTCACCTTATGACATCCAGTGGAACAACCACTTTACAATAGTGCATCTAAATATTTTAAGGGGGGGGTGAGAAGGATTACTTTATCCTATCCTAGGTATTCCTTAAAGAGGTGGGGTTTCAGGTGTCTCCGGAAGGTGGTGATTGACTCCGCTGTCCTGGCATCGTGAGGGAGTTTGTTCCACCATTGGGGAGCCAGAGCAACGAACAATTTTGACTGGGCTGAGCGGGAACTGTACTTCCTCAGTGGTAGGGAGGCGAGCAGGCCAGAGGTGGATGAACGCAGTGCCCTTATTTGGGTGTAGGGCCTGATCAGAGCCTGGAGGTACTGAGGTGCCGTTCCCCTCACAGCTCCGTAGGCAAGCACCATGGTCTTGTAGCGGATGCGAGCTTCAACTGGAAGCCAGTGGAGAGAGCGGAGGAGCGGGGTGACGTGAGAGAACTTGGGAAGGTTGAACACTAGACGGGCTGCGGCGTTCTGGATGAGTTGTAGGGGTTTAATGGCACAGGCAGGGAGCCCAGCCAACAGCGAGTTGCAGTAATCCAGACGGGAGATGACAAGTGCCTGGATTAGGATCTGCGCCGCTTCCTGTGTGAGGCAGGGTCGTACTCTGCGGATGTTGTAGAGCATGAACCTACAGGAACGGGCCACCGCCTTGATGTTAGTTGAGAACGACAGGGTGTTGTCCAGGATCACGCCAAGGTTCTTAGCGCTCTGGGAGGAGGACACAATGGAGTTGTCAACCGTGATGGCGAGATCATGGAACGGGCAGTCCTTCCCTGGGAGGAAGAGCAGCTCCGTCTTGCCGAAGTTCAGCTTGAGGTGGTGATCCGGCATCCACACTGATATGTCTGCCAGACATGCAGAGATGCGATTCGCCACCTGGTCATCAGAAGGGGAAAGGAGAAGATTAATTGTGTGTCATCTGCATAGCAATGATAGGAGAGACCATGTGAGGTTATGACAGAGCCAAGTGACTTGGTGTATAGCGAGAATAGGAGAGGGCCTAGAACAGAGCCCTGGGGGACACCAGTGGTGAGAGCGCGTGGTGAGGAGACAGATTCTCGCCACGCCACCTGGTAGGAGCGACCTGTCAGGTAGGACGCAATCCAAGCATGGGCCGCGCCGGAGATGCCCAACTCGGAGAGGGTGGAGAGGAGGATCTGATGGTTCACAGTATCGAAGGCAGCCGATAGGTCTAGAAGGATGAGAGCAGAGGAGAGAGAGTTAGCTTTAGCGGTGCGGAGCGCCTCCGTGATACAGAGAAGAGCAGTCTCAGTTGAATGACTAGTCTTGAAACCTGACTGATTTGGATCAAGAAGGTCATTCTGAGAGAGATAGCGGGAGAGCTGACCAAGGACGGCACGTTCAAGAGTTTTGGAGAGAAAAGAAAGAAGGGATACTGGTCTGTTGTTGTTGACATCGGAGGGATCGAGTGTAGGTTTTTTCAGAAGGGGTGCAACTCTCGCTCTCTTGAAGACGGAAGGGACGTAGCCAGCGGTCAGGGATAAGTTGATGAGCGAGGTGAGGTAAGGGAGAAGGTCTCCGGAAATGGTCTGGAGAAGAGAGGAGGGGATAGGGTCGAGCGGGCAGGTTGTTGGGCGGCCGGCCGTCACAAGACGCGAGATTTCATCTGGAGAGAGAGGGGAGAAAGAGGTCAGAGCACAGGGTAGGGCAGTGTGAGCAGAACCAGCGGTGTCGTTTGACTTAGCAAACGAGGATCGGATGTCGTCGACCTTCTTTTCAAAATGGTTGATGAAGTCATCTGCAGAGAGGGAGGAGGGGGGAGGGGGAGGAGGATTCAGGAGGGAGGAGAAGGTGGCAAAGAGCTTCCTAGGGTTAGAGGCAGATGCTTGGAATTTAGAGTGGTAGAAAGTGGCTTTAGCAGCAGAGACAGAGGAGGAAAATGTAGAGAGGAGGGAGTGAAAGGATGCCAGGTCCGCAGGGAGGCGAGTTTTCCTCCATTTCCGCTCGGCTGCCCGGAGCCCTGTTCTGTGAGCTCGCAATGAGTCATCAAGCCACAGAGCGGGAGGGGAGGACCGAGCCGGCCTGGAAGATAGGGGACATAGAGAGTCAAAGGATGCAGAAAGGGAGGAGAGGAGGGTTGAGGCAGAATCAGGAGATAGGTTGGAGAAGGTTTGAGCAGAGGGAAGAGATGATAGGATGGAAGAGGAGAGAGTAGCGGGGGAGAGAGAGCGAAGGTTGGGACGGCGCGATACCATCCGAGTAGGGGCAGTGTGGGAAGTGTTGGATGAGAGCGAGAGGGAAAAGGATACAAGGTAGTGGTCGGAGACTTGGAGGGAGTTGCAATGAGGTTAGTGGAAGAACAGCATCTAGTAAAGATGAGGTCGAGCGTATTGCCTGCCTTGTGAGTAGGGGGGGAAGGTGAGAGGGTGAGGTCAAAAGAGGAGAGGAGTGGAAAGAAGGAGGCAGAGAGGAATGAGTCAAAGGTAGATGTGGGGAGGTTAAAGTCGCCCAGAACTGTGAGAGGTGAGCCGTCCTCAGGAAAGGAGCTTATCAAGGCATCAAGCTCATTGATGAACTCTCCGAGGGGACCTGGAGGGCGATAAATGATAAGGATGTTAAGCTTGAAAGGGCTGGTAACTGTGACAGCATGAAATTCAAAGGAGGCGATAGACAGATGGGTAAGGGGAGAAAGAGAGAATGACCACTTGGGAGAAATAAGGATCCCGATGCCACCACCCCGCTGACCAGAAGCTCTCGAGGTGTGCGAGAACACGTGGGCGGACGAAGAGAGAGCAGTAGGAGTAGCAGTGTTATCTGTGGTGATCCATGTTTCTGTCAGTGCCAAGAAGTCGAGGGACTGGAGGGAGGCATAGGCTGAGATGAACTCTGCCTTGTTGGCTGCAGATCGGCAGTTCCAGAGGCTACCGGAGACCTGGAACTCCACGTGGGTCGTGCGCGCTGGGACCACCAGATTAGGGTGGCAGCGGCCACGCGGTGTGGAGCGTTTGTATGGTCTGTGCAGAGAGGAGAGAACAGGGATAGACAGACACATAGTTGACAGGCTACAGAAGAGGCTACGCTAATGCAAGGAGATTGGAATGACAAGTGGACTACACGTCTCGAATGTTCAGAAAGTTAAGCTTACGTAGCAAGAATCTTATTGACTAAAATGATTAAAATGATACAGTACTGCTGAAGTAGGCTAGCTGGCAGTGGCTGCGTTGTTGACTTTGTAGGCTAGCTGGCAGTGGCTGCGTTGTTGACACTACACTAATCAAGTCGTTCCGTTGAGTGTAATAGTTTCTACAGTGCTGCTATTCGGGGGCTAGCTGGCTAGCTAGCAGTGTTGATTACGTTACGTTGCGTTAAAAGAACGACAATAGCTGGCTAGCTAACCTAGAAAATCGCTCTAGACTACACAATTATCTTTGATACACAGACGGCTATGTAGCTAGCTACGAACAAACAAATCAAACCGTTGTGCTGTAATGAAATGAAATGAAAAATGTGATACTACCTGTGGAGCGAAGCGGAATGCGACCGGGTTGTTGAGTGCGGAAGTTCTATTCAGTAGACGTTGGCTAGCTGTTGGCTAGCTAGCAGTGTCTCCTACGTTAAGGACGACAAATCGCTGGCTAGCTAACCTCGGTAAATTAAGATAATCACTCTAAAACTACACGCTCTAAACTACACAATTATCTTGGATACGAAGACAGCAAAGACAACTATGTAGCTAGCTAACACTACACTAATCAAGTCGTTCAGTTGAGTGTAATAGTTTCTACTACAGCACCATACCTGAAATCTGTATTGCAACTGATTTAACTTCTACCAATCCCAAAGAAATCAACAATCAATTTCAGCAATTCTACTCTGTTGTTTACTGATTAAGAGGCTCTTCCTGACACCTCGTATACATGCATTTCTAGACAATCTGGACATCCTCTGTCTCAATTCAGATGAACAAACTAACATGGATGCCTCAGTAAGTGATAATGAAGCTACTCAGGCAATCCAGTCCATGCAGAGCGGTAAAGCTCCTGGGCCTGATGGCTTCCCTATGGAATGTTATAAAATGTATTAACTATCCCCTATCCTCAGCTCAATGTACAATGAAATCCTTTCTAGTCAGAAACTGCCCCAGACACTTTTGCTTAAAAAGGACAAGAATCCCCTGGTCTGTGGCTCATACCGCCCTATAAGCCTTTTGTGCTGCAATCATACAATTCTCACTAAGGTCCTCTCGCGCCATTAAGAGACAGTGATGCCTAATATAATTAATTCTGACCAAACCGGATTTATCTCAGGTAGGCAGTCTTTCTATAATATGCGGCGGCTATTTAATGTTCTTAATTCTGCCCACTCAACTCGACAGCCAGAGGTCGTCATCTTCTCGCTGAGAAGGCTTTCGACTGAGTTGTGTGGAATATCTATTTACAGTACTAGAGAGATTTGGGTTTAGCCCGTCATTCGTTTCCTGAATTAAGATTTTGTACTCGTCCCCAGTGGCTTCTGTTGGCACCAACAATGTACTTCCCTCTCCACAGTTTATCCACTTTCCTATTTGATATGGCTATTGAGCCTCTTGCTATTGTCCTGCGGGCGGAGGAGAGGATTAAGGGGCAACATAACTCAGAAGGTGTCCTTATATGAGGACAATTTATTTTATACATCTCTAACCCTGTGGAGTCTATACCCTATCTGCTGGATATGCTACAAGGTTTTGGGACATTCTCTGGTTATAAGTTAAACCTAAAAAAAAATTGCTCATCCCCATTAATCAGTTAGCAGAAAGAATTGGGTATGCCAATTTCCCAGTCAAGGTGGAGCATCAGGTCTTTATTTATTTGGGGATAAAAGTCGCAGGCTCATTTAAGGCTCTGTTTAAACATAACTTCAAAACACTCCTGGAGCGCACCAAGCAGAATTTCCTAAGGCGGTCGCCTCTTCCATTTCATTAGCAGGCCGCATTCATTCTGTTAAGATGACTGTACTACCTATGTTTTTGTACTTATTCGAAATTATTCCCATTTTTCTGCCAAAGTCAATGTTCAAACAACTGGACAGCTACATTTCCAACTTCCATTTGGAATAAGTCACATCCACGAATGAAAAAGTATATTTAGAGAGACCTAAGCCCGCAGGCGGGCTGGGCCTTCCCAATTTTCTACACTACTACTGGTCAGCAAATATATCTAAATGTGTTTATTGGATTTCTACATTTGAGAACAAGGATGGTCCAACTTGGGCCATCATCGAGTTACAGTCAAGCCTTCCAACTTTTCCTGTCTCGCTCCTGTGCTCCCCACTGCCCATGAACATAGGCGCCCAAGTTTTGAATCCCGTTGTCAAGAACTCCCTTAAAATCTAGTCTCAATTCCGAAATCACTTTAGCCTTAAACAAGGAAGTTGCTTCTTTCCATTGACATCTAATCATCTCTTTGCAGCGTCGCAGATTGACACGGCATTCCAGTTCTGGCATAGGAACGGTCTGCTGTTTTTTTGTGACCTATTTGTCGATAACACATTTGTCTCATTCTCGGAGGGTTTGCACTGTCTCCATTACTCACATGACTGATTGGCAAAAACATATTCAAGTGTTTGAGATGCCAAAAGAGTCCAGCGACTGTGGGACACATGTTTTGGTCATGCCAATCTTTGAGTGGCTTCTGGGACCCCATTTTTGAGGCATTCTCACATATGTGTAATACAACTGTTAGCCCCAACCAGTTCACTGCCATTTTCTGGGATACTTCTGCTAGACCAGAATGCTACCATGCATCAGGCGAATGCGATAGCATTTGCCTCGCTACTAGCTCGTCGCCTTGTCCTCTTTCACTGGAAGTCTGCAAAGCCGCCCTCCTTTATGCAGTGGGTTAAGGAGGTGATGCCATCTCTGCCTCTGGAGAAGGTTAGGTACACTGTGCATGGGTCCGACAAAAGTTTAACTTAACCTGGTCCCCATTAATACAATACGTGGAGAGCCTGTCTTTTACTTAGCGTAACTTGCATATTTTGGTAAGCAGTTCTAGTGGCCATATATTGTGCTGATAAGATTTAACTGTAATTATGATACCGATTTTGAATGAACCTTTTCTGCTGTTTTTGTTTCTATTACTGTTTGTTTCTGTCCTATTTAATACATTGTTCTATGTTATCCTTGTATGATGTCTTGGTGGGAGGGCGGGTGGGTTGATTGGAAGGTGGAGGGGTAGGATTGAGGTGTGGAGGGATGGATGAATGGGAGGGAGAAAGGGAGGGATGGATGAATGGGAGGGAGAAAGGGAGGGATGGATGAATGGGAGGGAGAAAGGGAGGGATAGATGGATGAATGGAGGGAGGGATGGGAGGGAGGGGTGGATGGATGGGAGGGAGGGATGGATGAATAGGTGGGAGGGATGGAGGGATGGATGGGAGGTGTGGAGGGATGGGAGGGAGGTGTGGAGGGATGCATGAGGGAGGGAGGGAGTGGTTGGGGTTGTACTGCTTTTCTGTTCTCATATCTGAACATCTATAAATGAAGTACAAAAAATACAAAAGAAGTAGTACAAAAATAGTCAGCCTACTAAATTTGTTTCCTTCTCCACAACCACTTGTTTCATGTAGGATTATATCATTGAAGTAGGATTAGATTGCTGACATGAAATAATTAAACAATCTGTTAACTGATGTAGCTGACAAAAGATCATGTACCTGACCTGATAAACGTATTATCTGAGAAAGATAGCAAGGGGAAAAGACACTCAGCCAAGGGAAGGGCATTTCTTTATGCATGTTTTTATAACAGCCTGTCATATTAGCTTTAGCGATAATAATTTTTCAGCCAATTGAGTATCGGCAGTTTGCCAATCAGGAAGGTGCTGTGATTTCATTTGGTAATATAATATCAAATCAAATTTCAAGTCAAATTAAATGTTAGTTGTCACCTGCTTCGAAAACAACAGGTGTAGACTAACAGTGAAATGCTTACTTACGGCCCCTTCCAAACAATGCAGAGAGAAAGAACATAGAGAAATAATAGATTACACAATGAGTAACAATAACTTGGCTATATACATGGGGTACCAACTGGTGTAGACCTTACAGTGAAATGCTTATTTATAAGCCCCTAACCAACAATGCAGTTTAAAAAATAAGTTTAAGAATAAGAAATAAAAATAACAAGTAATTAAAGAGCAGCAGTAAAATAACAATAGCGAGACTATATACAGGTGGGTACCGGTACAGAGTCACTGTGCGGGGGCACCGGTTAGTTGAGGGAATATGTACATGTAGGTAGAGTTAACAAAGTGACTATGCATAGATGATAACAACAGAGAGTAGCAGCGGTGTAAAGGGGGGGACAATGAAAATAGTCTGGGTAGCAATTTCAGGAGTCCTATGGCTTGGGGGTAGAAGCTGTTTAGAAGCCCCTTGGACCTAGACTTGGTGCTTCGGTACCGCTTGCTGTGTGGTAGCAGATAGAACAGTCTATGACTGGGGTGGCTGGAGTCTTTGACAATTTTTAGGGCTTTCCTCTGACACCACCTGGCATAGAGGTCCTGGATGGCAGGAAACTTGGCCCCAGAGATGTACTGGGCTGTTCGCATTACCATATGTAGTGCCTTGCAGTCAGAGGCCGAGCAGTTGCCATACCAGGCAGTGATGCAACCAGTCAGGATGCTCTCGGTGGTGCAGCTGTAGAACCTTTTGAGGATCTGAGGACCCATGCCAAATCTTTTCAGTGTCCTGAGGGGGAATAGGTTTTGTTGTGCCCTCTTCACGACTGTCTTGGTGTGCTTGGACCATGTTTGTTTGTTGGTGATGTGGACACCAAGGAACTTGAAGCTCTCAACCTGCTCCACTGCAGCCCCGTCGATGAGAAAGGGGGCATGCTCAGTCCTCTTTTTCCTGTAGTCCACAATCATCTCCTTGTCTTGATCACATTGAGGGAGAGGTTGTTGTCCTGGCACCACACGATCAGGTCTATGACCACCCTATAGGCTGTCTCGTCGTTGTCGGTGATCAGTCCTACTACTGTTGTGTCGTCAGCAAACTTAATGATGGTGTTTGAGTCGCGCCTGGCCGTGCAGTCATGAGTGAACAGGGAGTACAGGAAGGGACTGAGGAATAGTGTGGCAGATGTGTTGTTACCTACCCTTACCACCTGGGGGCGGCCCGTCAGGAAGTCCAGTATCCAGTTGCAGAGGGAGGTGTTTAGTCCCAGGGTTCTTAGCTTATTGATGAGCTTTGAGGGCACTATGGTGTTGAACGCTGAGCTGTAGTCAATGAATAGCATTCTCAACACTTTTTTTATTGATCTAGTCACTGGTGCTTCCAGCTTTAATTTTTGTTTGTAATCAGGAATCTGCAGGATAGAATTATGGTCAGATTTGCCAAATGGAGGGCAAGGGAGAGCTTTGCATGTCTCTGTGATTGGAGTAAAAGTGGTCCAGAGTTTTTTTCCCCCTCTGCACATTTAATTATCATGCTGATAGAAATAAACAGTAGCGGCAGCGTATATGATGAGACCAAAAGGTTTGTGCATAAAGGGTCAATGCAGATAGTCCTGGTAGCTATTTGGTAAACTATTTAACTAACTATTTAGCAGTCTTATGGCTTGGGGGTCGAAGCTGTTCAGGGTCCTGTTGGTTCCAGACTTGGTGCATTGGTACCGCTTGTTGTGCGATAGCAGAGAGTACAGTCTATGACTTTGGTGGCTGGAGTCTTTTTTTCGGGCCTTCCTCTGACCCTGCCTGGTATAGAGGTCCTGGATGGCAGGGATCTCTGGCCCAGTGATGTACTGGGCTGTACGCACTACCCTCTGTAGCGCCTTGCATTGGGATGCCAAGCAGTTGCTGTGTTAAGCGATGATGCAGCGAATCAAGATGCTCTCAGTGGTGCAGCTGTAGAACCTTTTGAAAATCTGATGGTCCATGCCAAATCTTTTCAGCCTCCTGAGGGAGAAGAGGTGTTGTCTTGCCCTCTTCACGACTGTGTTGGTGTGTGTGTGGACCATGATAGATCCTTAGTGATTTGGACTCTGAGGAACTTTTGACTACAAGTAGTGGACTTTATAGGGAATAGGGTACCATTTGGGACGAAGTATTTAAGCTACTTAAGCAAGACATGGCAAAGAGTACCATCATTTCAAGGAAGACTGATTATGTAAAAACTATAGCAGTGGATCTTTTGTTCTTTGTGTGAGTGTGACTCACTCTCAAACAGCGTAAAAATAGTAGAAATGAGTTGTCTGCTTCTAAATCAATTTCTAATAACCAGAGCACCCCCTGGTGTGGTGAATGAGTGACTTTGTTGGTGGCTAAATGCAATTGGAATTCTTCATTTTTATTATAGACCTAAACACTTGTTATGGAACATGTTGTTATTTTAAATGTTATGTTGTTGACAATGTGTTGTGTTACTGGTCCTTAAATACTTTACTTATGTCTTACACAGCGGAGGCTGCTGAGGGGAGGACGGCTCATAATAACGTCTGCAACGGAGAAAATGGAATGGCATCAAAACACATGGAAACCATGTGTTTGATGTATTTGATACCATTCCACTCATGCTGCTACAGTCATTACTATGAGCAAGTCCTCCCCAATTATGGTACCACCAACCTCCTATGGTCTTAAAAAACAAACACTGTAATGAAGCGTGACATGAGGAGAGTTGTTTTTGAGTGCGTAGCGCCACCTGGTGTTTTCAGTCCAAAAGTGAAAAATGCTTTTCACAGTATATTCCTATCCTACAGCACAGTTGTAAAATAATTCATAATGGAGCAAATAAATGCACAACACCAATGTAGAGAGAGACAGCTCTAGCTAGAGGGCAGGTTGCCCTGGCCTGCCTCTGTATCTGCCAATAAGTCACTGCTCCGTTTTCACATCGATATTTCATGACTCTGATGATATTCCACACCGCGCAAACATAAATAGTCACAGGTGTCCTGGAGACAAAATATTTATCACTCCTCAAAGTAAGGATGTTGTGTATTTGCAGAGGCATGAGTCTGCATGGGTCTATGGGTAATTCATAGGTTTTTATCATCTCAACAAGCTGAGCCACAAACATGAATTAGACTTCTGATAATAATGTCTCCTCTTTATTTCTGATGAAGGCTGAAATGTAATAATTTTAACTTGAATTAGAGGAATAAAGCATTACGATTTGAATTGTGAGAGTTTATCCTTCTCCTTCCAAATGCTTTTATGAGTTTTGGTTGCACCTCGTCTTGCATTGCTTGAGCACCTTCTCCTCTCCATAATCCCTCCTCTTTAACCATAGTAAATTCATAAATTGTTGATTTATAATAGTCTGGTCATAAATGTTTTCTAAACTAAAAAAAAAAATATTATTCAGGGAAAGAGTTATTACACAATGTATTCTATGAACATATGATATATTATGTGCATTATCATTGAGATTAAAATATGTTATTATTCCCACAGTATGGGACAGAGATCTCCCGCTTGTGCAAGCAGAGGCTAATTGCCTAGGGGAGACTGAGGGCAACCTTTTAAAAGATTGATAATAAATATTTAACTCATGGAAAGAGCCTGTTCCCTTGTTGAAAAAGGCAGTCATACAAACTCCCTTCTCATGGACTGTTTTTAGTGTGTCATTGTTTCCAGTTTCTCCAGGGAAGACCCTTTTTTTGTGAGTGCTTGCTTGCTTAAGGCTTGGGAAACAATAATGCCACGTTGTGTATTTATATCTATGTGAATAAATATAACATAACAATTTCCTTTAGGATATTTGTACTTTACTGTAGGTCTATTTGGTATACCGGCACACAATTGTATCGCAAGAGTGAAGATAATAATAATAATAATAATAATGTCTGTCTTTATAATAGTTTTTTTGGATCATCATCATGGGCAAGTCAAATGTGTGTAGAGTGTTTGACATATGTACAGATTTGAGCCATTTTACTAACATCAGGTAAATGGTCCTGCAGCAACAGGAAATGTACATTATTTTGTGGATTACAATTAATGGACATTTTGTAGGGGATGATACATTTTTCGTAAGGAAAAATCATGTCTGAAATGTCAAAGGGGAAATTACAGACTTTAGCAGCCTTTTTAAAAGTTATCCTGCAACAAGATGATCAAATTACGATCCTACATATGTACTGTAGTCTACTAACCTTGAAAGATAGACCCTGTGTATGGAGGAGACTAAAATGACAAACTCTTCCTCTCGACAGCCCATTTTGTCTCTTTCCTCAGAGGCCACACTCATCCACAAGAACAGTTGCTCTGTAAAATGACAGAGAAAACATCAGTAAAATGAAGCAATGACAGCCAAGGACATGGTGGCAGATTAAGCATTGCTCAAAATCACAGACCTCCTCACAGTCAAATCACTTCCCCCTCTGTCCACACCATGCCCCCTTTTCCACAAACCTGTCTGTACTGTTCCTCACTCCATTTGAAATACATCAATGGTTAACAATAACAGAGGTCCGCTAGCATCCCACCCACCCTGGAAAGAGAGAGAGGACATCTGATCTAAGAGCAGATCTGAGTTCTTTGAGACTTCTCTTTCACACAGTGTATCTGTCTCTGAGTGGTCATAGATTACACCCAGTGCTCAGCTTGGATCCCCATTTCCTACACATTTGACCCCATCAATAGATGTTACATCCTCTCAGGGATCAAGGTGAGGCGGAGTGATCATGGACTTCGTCCCAAATTGCACTATGTAGTGTACTCCTTTTTTTGCGTTGTGCACTAATATGTTCTGGTTAAAAGTAGTGCATAATGAAGTGAAAAGGGTGCCATTTGGGACACATACCTGGACTCTGTAGTGGGCTGGACTAGTCTGTGCTGTCTGCAGGCCACTCATGAGGAAAGTGCATATGCAGAGGTCTGGCCAAGGAACCCAAGCTAGACATGGGTGGCCACCAACACAGGGCCTACTACTAAATGGCTTTCCATGCTGTGAGGGCCCACACAATGCATTCTACATAGAAGGGAAAATCCCCACCAATGGAACTTTTGTGTTGGGTTGTGTCTCAGTGAAATGTTTGAGGGATTGTAAAATAACATTTTTTTTGTGTTATTTTTGCACACACAGCTGGAGGATTGTAGGACCAGACACAAGTCAAGAAAAATTCACAATGAAAGGGGCTCATGAATTTTTATGAATAAAAGAGAATGTATGCTAGCCTATATGAATTTATGTTCTCCCGGTTAATAAAAACACTCGAGGAGAAATTCCAAGAGAATGGCCAAAAGGTTTCCCCAACCAATAATGCAAAAATAGTGAGGCAGTATTCAACCGCTTTAGTATCGTAATTTTAGAACAAAATGTTTTAGGCTAGGGCAGCTACACAATATGGCTACTTACTTACACGTTTCAAGCGCCGTTGTAGCCAAGTTACTCCTACATCCTATCAAACCGAGCCCTCCTCGCCTCACCATCAAGAAGTAGGTTACCCAGATAAAACCCATTCACTGCATAAAGCGCAAGAAGCAGACAGTGGCGCAGAGGACACGAGACCTTGTTAGCATCATCAACAAAACGTTTTCAGTGGAAGAACAACAAAAGTACGACATTGATCGTGTTAGCTTAATTGTTGCTTTTGTGAATAACAAAAACTGAAAGGATAAATATTTAAAACGAAATACCAAATGATTACCAAAAAAAGATAACAAAAAAATTAAACCAAAACTCCCAGAATTTCAGGTCAGACCTGACTGATTTTCAGTGTTGAGCCTGGCTGCCACATGCTCCACCAGGAGATAAATTCCTAAGATTTCATATTGTAGTACAGTGGTTCCCAACCAGGGGTACTATGACCCCTGGGGGTAATCGGCTCATCCACAGGGTGTACTTGGGAAGACTCATGAGACCCATAGGCTTCCTGGTAAAATGCATGATGGGGTACTCCTGGCAGAGCAAAATTCAGTTTGGTGGTACAGTAACTGAAAAGGGTTGGGAACCAGTGTTGTAGTAGATAATGTGGGGCACGTCCAGGCCTAGCCCACAGTCCATCACAAGTAGGCCTATGTGGAATGATCATAGAGCCACTGGAGGTCAGAGCATCACAATATCTGAGAACAAAACCCTGGCCCCAACCAACGACGATAATAATTCCTGTAATCATATTTATTTGACCTTACCAACAACTTACAATGATGTATTTCTAATTATCTGTATTTCTAATGATCTGCCCTCTGACATTATTTGACATCTGGCACATGACCCAAGACATGGTTTGGTTTCTGTTGTTTACTGTCCATATCTAGGTCCCAACACATGGACATGGAGATTTCTAGAGAAGGGAATCATTCCCAGTGTGAATTGGACATGGAGATTTCTAGAGAAGGGAATCATTCCCAGTGTGAATTGGACATGGAGATTTCTAGAGAAGGGAATCATTCCCAGTGTGAATTGGACATGGAGATTTCTAGAGACATTCCCAGTGAATTGACATTTTCTAGAGAAGGGAATCCTTCCCAGTGTGAATTGGACATGGAGATTTCTAGAGAAGGGAATCCTTCCCAGTGTGAATTGGACATGGAGATTTCTAGAGAAGGGAATCATTCACAGTGTGAATTGGACATGGAGATTTCTAGAGAAGGGAATCATTCACAGTGTGAATTGGACATGGAGATTTCTAGAGAAGGGAATCCTTCCCAGTGTGAATTGGGTACTCTGTGTTTCCAGGGTCTGTCCATCTCTGTTGTTCCTGGAGATAGATTTGGACCTTTCACACAGTAAAATTACAGAAGTATCCCACTCTAATCTGTTAGTAAATGCATCTAATTCATTTCCATAGAATATGTTTTCTATAAATTAAGGTTTTCAATGAGGTCATAGACAAATAATTCTAATTGGATGTAACGGTGGACACACGCACACACACTCGCGCTGAGTTGTCACACACTTTTGTTGAATACCAAGCCTTCAATCCAACTGACCTCATAATGTTCAGGGACCCATGCAGTTGAAAAAAAGGGGCATGGAAAAGAAACAAAAATGTCTGCCAACCCCACGTTTTCACTGAGATCATCCCACAGAGCTATTGTAAATCATTCAGGAGGCTCACATGGTGCTGGTGTATATGATTATGTCACACTCCTGAAGCATGCACGCCTCCAAACACTGCCAAGGTGTTCCAGGTGTAGGCAGTGTCTCAGTTAGCAATGTAGGGAAACACTGTAGGTGACTGTTCTAGGACCTTTTTAGGTGTGTCCCAAATAGCACCCTATTTCCTATATAGTGCACTACTCTCTTTTTTTGTTACCAGATCCCGATGGACTCATAAGGCTCTGGTCATAAGTAGTGCACTATAGAGGGGATATGGTGTTATTTGGGCCACATACATCCCCCGACTACAGTATTTAACATGTCAGAATATTCTATGTCCAAAGAGGAAAACAATGGTATTTAGTAGGCTAACTGCTCATTGATTTTACATGAATTGTCCTTTGGTGGTACAGTATGCAGTGATTAGTCGTATTCGGTGCTTCACTTAGATTGACATGTATTCGTGTTTTGTAGTTCTTGATGAATCACTTCAATTCCCGATTGTAACTCTCACCGCAGAGAGGGATGTGAACACGACGGACCACACCCACAGACCACACTCGCAATTACGATCAAATTTACTGCATGGAATATTTGACCTGTCATTTATAGGCCTCATTTAGGGAAGTTAGTTTGTTTAACAGGAATTTCCTTGTCCATGAACATGTTTTAAGAACCCATCCCAATCCCCATCGCTTGTCTTTTCCCTTTGATTAGCACACGTATTATGAACAGAGATGTTATAGAAGCATGTTCCCATTTTGGAGCATGTGGATTCCATTTGTCTCCCGTGGTGAGATGTCTGGGATAGAATGCCTTTTGGTATCTCTCTATCCATCTGTTTGGGGCCAAATTATAATATTCTCCCGACTCCAGTGAGCATAAATCAGCACCAGAGAACATGGACACGTTTTCCCCAGCCGTCATAAAACAATGATTTAAAGCCTGGGGCTGTCAAAACACAGCGCAGCAGATTTTGTCTTGCCTGTGCGAGAAACACTAGGGCTTCATCTCATCTGAGCAATTTATGGTCTCTAAGGGAGGCCAAGGTGATTAGAGCCTAGGCCACCAACAGACTGAAAAACAGTAGGAACACTAGCGAGTTAGCAACAGAAAATATGGGCACAGATTTACCCATCAATCCAATGAGGGTGATCTGTGTTCGGAGAAGAGGGAAGATATACGGCATGTTTGCCATATTGGTTTTGTATTTGGAACATTCCATTTGGTTATACTGCATTTGTGAGTTTTGGAGTTTCTACATTAAATAGTACCAAAGGACACACAACGTATTACACCCTGGGCACATTTTGAGGCCAAGTAAAATATACAATTTGGATTCGCCCATGCAGTTTCAGGCGAGATATTTGTGCAGATGACTGTACACTCCAGTTCTGTGAAATTTTATGTCTTTCGTTTTTTTATATACAGATGAGCTCCACGTATTCATCTCAGGCCTCAGTTTAAAAACAAGCCATGTCTGTCTGTGGACTTGGCCCATATGATGGCCTGGGATATTGGTGGGTACTGTGTTTATTTGCCCAATAGAAAGAGGCAAAGTATCCAGAAATGACTTTTAATATCCACAACAGGTAAGAGGGCAAGACTTGTTGTCATTCAGAAGGCTGCAGTACTCCTGAAATCCTGCTAATTTGTTGATGGACTTGATTATTAATGCTGCCAACCCTCTTATGTTGTGCTCAAAATGTGGGTGGGGTTTTCAAGTTTTGGCTAGAGGGCACCAGTATTTCGCCGAGCCCCCGGTGAAAACTATAAGTGAAAATAATAAGTATGGAAAATCAATAAGAATATAAAGAGAATAGGCTGTAAGATGAGACCCTTCTATGCTACCCTCTCCGTCCCTCTGCTGTTCGTGCTCTACTGAGAGGTATGTCAATTGTGGAAACAGGACCGCCGGTTACCCCCCCCCTCCCCAAATGAATGATAGATGTGAAATGTTCCCTCTAAACACAAACATCTTCAGTGTTTTCAGCTGTAGACTATTCACCCGGGAGAAGTAGAGACCACCGCAACGGCCGAACAGGGACTTTTTTTTCCATCTATTTTTACAACTTCCATTTACTTCCCTCACGGATCGTTTGACTGCATGTGAAGAAAGGCCGCTCGGCCCTCACAAGATGTTCCCTTGCCCTGAAACTCTGTCTCTCTGCCTGGCTTTGCTGCAGGTGCCTTTTGTGAGTTAACTCGTGTTATATGTCAGTAACGAAACTGTGCAACACGTTAACAAGTTAGTAACAACCTTACTTCCGTTTAATAAGCTCAATCATCACAGTCCTCTTACGAAGGAATGAAATAGTCCCTCCTGCACTGTGCTGACTGTTTTATGTTTTATTTATACCATTCTGTGAATAGTAGAAATTGTACAAATAGGATCCCCTGTAATAGTGGGATAATACTTTCAATCATTTTAAAGCAAAAAAAATATTCTCAGGAGTCTCGTCTACTCTCTATCTGTAAAAGTGGAAAGAAATAGGAATGAATACAAAAGTTTGAGCGCAGAGGTCTTTACCTTTGCCAGAGGGACATTAAGTGATTTTCCAGGAGCTTACCTGAGTTAATTGAGCATCTGCCTGGGAGAGTTCAAACCGACCAAGCATCAGGTCCCTTGGGCGTTTAGCCATGTCTTTTAAAGCATTAGAAACTCCAATAGAGCCTATCACTGCTGAAGCTCTGGACAAATAGTTATTGTCCACCACAGAGGTATCACATTGTCAGATCTAGGTTCCCACCAAAGTGTTACCAAACAAAAACATTGAGGCCTCTAACCAGGCATATGTTAACAGGATTTGTATTATTAGCTGGAATATATATAGAATGTTTTCCATCTCTCTTTCATATATATATATTTATACATTTCTATCCGATGCATTTATATCATAAGATGTTGTGTACTGAATCTATCATTTGTTAAGTTTTTATATTTTCCACACAATGCAGAGGATGATTTGAGATGGACGATCTGAAGCCATAACTTTAAACAGTAGATGGCAGTGTTGCAGAGGAATGACACACATCCCACCTAAGCGGGCGTTCAATTTAAATCACCCTGACACTCTGACCATAAAGAATGACGCTTTGGCCAGATATTACCTTACATTGTTTTTTTGAAATTCTACTCAGAGAAATGGCTGTTTAGAGCATGCTGTTGTAGTCTGGTTCAGGTCCTATTAGGACTGTTTGAGGGGTTGTCTGTTTGAAGTGCTCTCAGAAGACTGCGGTCCTCTGGAGCTGGGCTCAGTCTTCCAGTAGCAGCTCTGTGGTCATGTTGGTGTTGGCAGCAGGGCCTTCTTCTCACCTGCAGGGCTCTGACTGCGTCTCAAATTAAACTATATTCCCTACACAGTGCACTAAATTGGGAAAAGGGTCCCATTTGGGATGCACCTAATGGAGTTATGGTATGTGGAAAAAGGAGCTGCACTCTCCTCTCCTCCTGTGAAGTCATTTGTTTGTTGTTCAATGAAAAGATAAACAGCATTTTTGAGGGGGAGAAATCAGGTCAGGAGGAAGCATTAGTCAATTGGGGACTTTGAATTGTGGACCACAAAGTAAAAGGTCACTGTCGAAATGCTCCTGTTGAAAAATGTGTTGTATTCCTTTGGAAACAGTATTTGCTTTCTGTGTAGTGTTGATGTGGTGTATGTATATTTGTGTCAATTAAATCTTGTCTACCTTGATTATTTATTTGGCCTACATGTGTTTCGATAATGTGTTTTATAAAAGGGTCAATCATATTCATATTGATTCCGTCGTTCAATGAAAATGTATTTGCATTTAAGGCATGTATGTTACAAATGACAATCTAAGGGTAAAAAAACAATATTTAGCATGTTTTACCACAGCCTATTCACATGACAAACACTTGTAAAAACTTCTCATCTTATCCATTACACTTCTTCTGTGTGAGATTTGGGGCAAGGATCAGATTATCCACATAGGGTGAAATGCTACATGCATGACTGTCCCTGAAAAATGGGAAAAAGCATCTCCGCACCACGTCAAACAAAAGCCCTACATGTCCAGACCAAATTATTTGGAATCAAACCCTCATAGGAATGTATCTCTTATCTCTCACGTCTACATACTTTACGACAAAATGGTCTTCTAATCCGGCCCTTTGAAAATAAACATACAGCCGTATAAGGATGTAATAGTGATTTGTCATTTGGCTGAAGTTTTGTGATGTATGGTAAAAGAACTAGACTACAGAATTTCACCCAGAAGAAATACTGTAGAGCGGAATTATGTTCATATACTGAGTATAAATTCACTACATTTTTCATTCAATTATTCCTGAACTGTAACTGAAAAGGTTATTTAAAGTGTTTTTATCATTTTTGATGGGATGTAGGCTCATTAGGATTTCTCAAACCTTTCTGTAACAGGATTTGAAAAGGCAACCCGTTTTCTCATTCACAATAGGTTTACAAAATACGTTTGAAGCACCCCAACGGAGCACCTAGAGAGATTGTTTTTATTTTGAGTCACCTTGCAGTTCTCTAAGTTTGGTTCCATATTTCAGTAAAGTGAGTGGCAGGCTAGGTGAGACTATGGTGGGGTCGGAGACAGAAGGCGCCAGTCCTGCTTCTGCTCAGCAGCTATTTGGCTGGGAGGAGCCTTTTAGCACAGGGAAATGTGGCCATTCACTGGTAGCCAAGCGTAGAAATGAGCAACATTAGCTGTCTCGGCCATTGTTTAAAAAAATGGTTTCCTTTATCGTTGTCACGAAGGATGGAATGTCTGTGTCTGTGTGTCCGCCGAGGACAAGTGTCTGATCTAATGATATGACGTCACCTGGTTGGCACTATCAATTAACTGCACATCTAGACCAGATATATGAATATATCAATTTAATACTACTGTAATAGACAATGCTGAAACTTTTCATCATGCTTCTGGTTAAGTTTGTACTCTTATTTAACTATAGCAATGAAGCCATTCATGTTCTTATGGCCAGTTGAACTAAAAACATAATTTCTCTATGGATGACATCATTGTCAGCTCTTTGTCGTTTTTTTTAAAAAGTGCATTTTTCTCCACCCACCAATTGCCTTGAGCAAATCAAAAGTGTCTTTTACAACAAGTTCATAGTATATTGCTTTTCGACTTTCTATTGATGTGTGTGTGTGTGTGTGTGTGTGTGTGTGTGTGTGTGTGTGTGTGTGTGTGTGTGTGTGTGTGTGTGTGTGTGTGTGTGTGTGTGTGTGTGTGTGTGTGTGTGTGTGTGTGTGTGTGTGTGTGTGTGTGTGTGTACTCCCCTTGGACCAGGTGGCCATCAGTCACACTCCTGCCTTCAGCTCTGGCCACGTTCCCACTAGGTTAACTGACTCTGTGTGACTCCTATGATCTCTATCGGGAGCGCTGCAAGAGCAGATGTATATTTGCTTCATTCAGCTGGACTGGCAAATTATGTTTGCTTATTAAAAGGGAGAGTTCATCTTAAACCTATTAGAAACAGCGGGATCAGTTTTCCTTATAAAGCTCATGCTATGCCTTTGGTCATGCTAGTTATTGTATATATCTTAATAAAAGTGAAGTGCTCTAAATCACAGGGGAATGTATTATCTAGATGTGAATGTGTTGCAGCGCTAGCCTATATGTTCCAAGGTGTAACGGCCGTTGGTGGAAGAAGGTGAGCACCAATACAAAAACATAGAAAAAGGAACAGAATGCCCACCCTTGTCACACCCTGGCCTAACCAAAATAGAGAATAAAAGCCTCTCTATGGCCAGGGCGTGACAGTACCCCCTGCTCCCCCCAAAGGTGCGGACTCCGGCCGCAAAACCTGACTCTAAAGGGGAGGGTCCGGGTGGGCCTTCCTTATGGCGGTGGCTCGGGTGCGGGACGTCCCAGCAGGCCCTGAAGACCCTGGTAGAGGAAGGCCATAAAGATCATCAAGGACAACAACCACCCGAGCCACTGCCTGTTCACCCTGCTATCATCCAGAAGGCGGGGTCAGTACAGGTGCATCAAAGCTGGGACCGAGAGACTGAAAAACAGCTTCTATCTCAAGGCCATCAGACTGTTAAACAGCCACCACTAACATTGAGTGGCTGCTGCCAACACACTGACTCAACTCCAGCCACTTTAATAATGGGAATTGATGGGAAATGATGTCAAATATATCACTAGCCACTTTAAACAATGCTACCTAATATAATGTTTACATACCCTACATTATTCATCTCATATGTATACGTATATACTGTACTCTATATCATCTACTGCATCCTTATGTAATACATGTATCGCTAGCCACTTTAACTATGCCACTTTGTTTACATACTCATCTCATATGTATATGCTGCACTCAATAACATCTACTGTATCTTGCCTATGCCGCTCTGTACCATCACTCATTCATATATCTTTATGTACATATTCTTTATCCCCTTACACTTGTCTATAAGGTAGTAGTTTTGGAATTGTTAGCTAGATTACTTGTTGGTTATTACTGCATTGTCGGAACTAGAAGCACAAGCATTTCGCTACACTCGCACTAACATCTGCTAACCATGTGTATGTGACAAATAAAATTTGATTTGATTTAGAGGGCGCCACTGGACTGAGGGGCGCCTCTGGACTGAGGGGCTGCGATTCTGGCAGCTCCGGAGTGAAGGGCGACTATGGCGTGCTCCGGACTGACGGGCGGCTCTGGCGTGCTCCGGGCTGGAGGGAGACTCTGGCAGCTCCGGGCTGGAGGGAGACTCTGGCAGCTCCGGGCTGGAGGGAGACTCTGGCAGCTCCGGGCTGGAGGGAGACTGGCAGCTCCGGGCTTGGAGGGAGACTCTGGCAGCTCTGGGCTTGGAGGGAGACTCTGGCAGCTCCGGGCTGGAGGGCGACTCTGGCAGCTCCGGGCTGGAGGGCGACTCTGGCAGCTCCGGGCTGGAGGGAGACACAGGAGACTGGTTCTGGGAACAGGCACAGGACTCACCAGGCTGGGGAGACATACAGGCGACCTCTTCCTTGGCTGAGGCACGGGATACACAGGGCCGTGGAGACGCACTGGCGGTCTCAACCGCATAGCTGGCCCCACCCGTTCTGGCTGGATGCCAGCTTCCACCCGGCAAATGCGGGACGCTGGCACGGAGCACACCGGCCTGTGAATGCTCGGCCGAGACACAGTGCGCATCACCCCATAGCACGGGGCCAGATCAGTCACATGCTCGACCCGGTAAGCACGGGGAGTGGGCTCAGGTCTCCATCCTGACTCCGCCACACTCCCCATGAGCCCCCCCCCTAAAAATGTTTTTGGGGATGCCTTTCTGGCTTCCTCGCCAGCCGTGTTCCCTCGTAACACTAGTTCCCTTCTCCTGCTGCCTCCGCTCTCCTGGCTGCCTCTACCTGTTCCCATGGGAAGCTATCCATTCCAGCCAGGATCTCCTCCCATGTGTAGGATCCCTTCCCATCCAGAATGTCCTCCCATGTCCATTCCTCCTTTTCTCCACGCTGCTTGGTCCGTTTGTGGTGGGTAGTTCTGTAATGGCCATTGGTGGTATGTGTTTGTCGTTTAATAAATAGAACTGAACACTAAATACAAAGTAACAAAAAGAACAACCGAAACAGCTCCGTCAGGTACAAAACAGAAAGCAACTACCCACAAAACCCATGTGGGCAAGAGCTACCTAAGTATGGTTCTCAATCAGAGACAACGATAGACGGCTGTCCCTGATTGAGAACCATACCCGGCCAAAAACAAAGAAATACAAAAACATAGAAAAAGGAACATAGAATGCCCACCCTAGTCACGCAAAGTCTAAATATCTTTGGTTATAAATGTATTCCGTTTAGCATTGTGTGGACTATGTTTTTATTAAGCTGTGCAATGTTGTACTGTAAAACGGCAGTCTTCTCTTATGCTGAACCTCATCATTTTGTCCCCAGTCGAAGCAACTGAAGACTTAGTATTAAATATGAATATCTCAAAGGTAGGACAAAAGGCATTCATTCACAATAAAATACAACTCCAAAATGCTTAACATACCTTAAAGGTTTTCGGCCTGAAGAATACGGGGCACTGTCAATATGAAAAACAGTGGTGGTCAAAAGTAGTGCACTATATAGGGAACAGGGTGCCATTTGAGATGCAGTTATTGAAACTAAAGAGCTCTGCTCTTTATTCCAACTCTAAATCTAATCTTGGAGTGAACAGTTTGAGGAGATCATGTATTATACAAGACACCAGACCTCTGTTTTATTAGGAATGACTGAAGATCCAAAATAAATACTTTTCATTTGTTGAATGAGGACAGGATGTTCATCTTTAATTTACAGGTTGCTGTAAAATGCACGGTTTGCAACCAAATGCATAATGAGCATAGCCAAAGCATCCTACTCTGTATGAGTGTACAGGAAACATATTATAATAATATGCCATTTAGCAGACGCTTTTATCCAAAGCGACTTACAGTCATGTGTGCATACATTCTACGTATGGGTGGTCCCGGGAATCGAACCCACTACCCTGGCGTTACAAGTGCCATGCTCTACCAACTGAGCTACAGAAGGACCATTGAATGCCCCATAGTAATTTGTCCTTATACTACGTGCAGTGAGATCATCCGTGGGTGATTTGGATGTGCATACTCATCACATATAGCCGTCATGATGGTCTTCAGCTGTCATTGAGCACTGGGATTGATGTAGCTCTGGTCCAGGGCCTTGGTGTGGCTCGCTACTGCGGAGCCTAGCTCTGGACAAACTAACGCCCTGGACCAGATCTAGGGTTGATTTAGCTAACCAAGATAATGTTGCAAGTTGAACGTTTACAGTGATCAGGATAGAGGAATAGTCTGACTTGACAGTATCCCTTATGATTTTCATTTTCAAACGCTGCCTCTTACCTGAACACACCACTGCATGGCAATGAGAAACATGTGGATGTACCACGTATTCAACCATTATTCAAACATCATCAAATGAGTAGAAGTAGGACCCAGTCTTGATATACTGTAGATGGCTTTTTATGGGCCCCTTAAAAGTCATGGAATGCTTTAAATTCACACAGATTTGCAACATGTGTACATGTGACTCATACTGTAGTTGACTACGGTTTTATTTTTTCTTCAAGCTGTATTTTAGCTACACACTTTCTTATTAGAGCAGGATAATATTTATATCGAAATTAGGGCTGTAACCGATTAAATAATTTAATCAAGTTAATCGCAGGATTTGCTATGATTAATCATGATTACTCGCAAATTCAGCTTTAATTTAAAGCTGCATTATGAAACTTTTTGGGCAACCGATCAAATTCGCATAGAAATGTGAGTTATAGATCTGTCATTCTCAAATAAATCAAGTCTAAGAAGCAGTAGATATGTTCTATGTGCGCTATTTCTATGCTTCCTGTTCTTAAGTTTCGTTTTTGCATCTTTTACTTTGTACACCAGTTTCAAACAGCTGAAAATATAATATTTGGTTATGGAAAACATATTTCACAGCAGTTGTTGTGATGGTACAATGATACTCTACACAATGGCTGCTTGTTTTGTCACATAGAATTTTTGCAACCAGGAAATGCCGGTGTTATTTCTGCTTATTGCATCTTTAAGATTTTTTTAATACAAAAAGCATTACAAAAATATTGACGTCTTGATTTTGTCCAAAGTAACAGTTAGCAGAATAAAGCACACTTTATTTAACCTCAATGTCAACTTGTTTTGACATTTCATTGTTGCTTTCAACTGTATAGATGATATATTTTGGATGTTTCTATTGCATTCTGAACGCTTCAGCCAATGCAATTAATCACAATAAAACAAATGGATACACAATAATTACTAAACATTAACTTTAGTTAACTGATTAAAGGAAATATTTACCTGTTTTGAATATAATATCGTTCTTGCTCATCTCTGAACGATTTTCAATCGATTCGCGGTGTCATTTCCGTTCGGTATGAAGAGTTTTGCATCATATGACGCAAAATGCATTACACAGGCTGTGACAATTAGCGTTTTGAAAGATCTATATCTTGAAGGTTTGATTGCTGACATGCACAACGTTTTGGGACTGTATTGAACAAATAGCAAAAAAAACTTCTAAACAGTTAGGGTTAGGTTGAGTGGATTATTCCTTAAACTCTGGCAGCCCTAGTAAATAGATATATTTCCGTTGGAAGCATATTTATATCTCCGCGTAATAATGCATTTATAATGGATGAGTGAATAATTTATTCATCATTTATTAATCATTACTCTCACATGTTTAAATGTTAGTAACCTAGTTATTCACACATTTATAAACAACTTTGAAAGTATTTAATAATGATCCATAAAACCATTTACTAGTTAAGGCCTCATCTAAAGTGTGGTCTATTTATACGTTTTAAATACCTTGTGTTTTGAGTGACCAGTGTAATTTCTCACAAAAAGATGAACATGCCATTAGTAGACATTCCAGCTGTACCTGATGCTCCTTAATTAAGGTTTGACAATGGAGAGGCTGCGGTTACGGATTTTCTGGAACTAGACTTGCTGATGCAGAAAATATGGAGATTTCTGCATATGCGGGATCCACTAGCCTACCTCCTTTCAGCTGCTGCTCAGTGCTCGGTCTCTCCGTGACTCCGCTGCCACTTGTAAACAAAACAGTTCCAACGTAGTTCTTATTACAAACATAAACACGACACAAACCGGTTGTCTAGCCATTTCATGTTTTTTTTCAGGAGGGGAGTTACATGCAGCTATTTAGGCAAGCTACTGTATAGCATTCACAGCGTATCATACAAGCAAGACACAGACAGGTGGTCAATAGCGATTTAATGTTCATTTTTAGTCATCGTTGCAAACATTGGCTAAACAGGAGGCAGACTGCTGGCTATATGGCAGCATAACAATAAATAATACATCATCACACAAGACGCTAATCGTTTTGCTCCATTGCAATGTGAAAACAGCGTATTGCTTGTGCTATGGCAATATCCGTTACAACAGAGGTCGTTGCCTTCGTATATTTTTTTGGAATGTTCGTTCAAATTGCAGCTGTTCAGAAATACGAGGCAGGGAGATAGGCCACAGAGGGTTCAGAATTGGTGAGTAAAATAACACATGCGCAGACCAGAGGAGCGGGACTGGGGCGGGGGTGAAAACTCTGTATTCGTAGCCTCGGCCTAAACAATGAGCACACAATGCTGAGTTTAAGAAATATATATTTATTTATTTATTTATTTATTTACATTTTTAAAGCAAAGTTTTATTTAAAAACATTTTTTAAGTCACACTGTTCTAATACGTGACGTTAACTTCAGACTCATTATGCTTAGTAAATTAAAGTTTTTAGTCCCGAAAATGTTAACATAAGCTTTTCTTGGCAGTGATTGTTCTACCAAAACCAAAAATGTGGATTGCAATTACTCCTTGGAACAGTTTAACCCTGAACTAAAATCATGCAAAATATTTTGGGACTATATCAGCAATTGACTAATGAAACAAATACCAAAATTTAGTTTTGTTGTGGAATTTTCACAGCAGTTTTTGTGAATAAAATGTTAAATAGATTTCCTTTAACATCCTGTGTTGTGTGAGCAGTGGAAACGCGAGGTCCATGCAGAAAGGGTTTGTCGAGATCTGTGTGGAAGAACTTGATTGGCCTGCACAGAGCCCTGACCTCAACCCCATCGAACACCTTAGGCGTGAATTGGAACACCTACTGCGAGCCAGACCTAATCTCCCAACATCAGTGCCCAACCTCACTAATGCTCTTTTGCCTGAATGGAAGCATGTCCCCGCAGCAATGTTCCAACATCTAATGGAAAGCCTTCCCAGAAGAGTGGAGGCTGTTATAGCAGCAAAGTGGGGACCAACTCCATATTAATGCCCATGGTTTTGGAATGATATGTTCAACGAGCAGGTGTCCACATACTTTGGTCATGTAGTGTATGTTTTATTTTGAGACCTTAATAAGGAGTATCAGTTACTGCTGTTCACCAATGGCATGGCCATCTTTTTGTAAGAAATTACACTGGTCACTCAAAACATTTCTAAAGTATAAATAGCCCACACTTTAGATGAGGCCATGCAAAAAATTATGACTAATGATTAGTAAATGGTTTATAAGGACCTATATTAAACATCTTATCAATGTAATGATTAATAAATGATCAGCAAGGATTTGCTAATCCATTATAAATACTTTATTACGTGGAGTTATTATACCTTTCTGTTTTTCCAAACAAAATTATCCAACCATTGTTATTGGTAAAAGCTCTTATCTATAAATTCCAATTTGTTTTATGTTAATCTTACCACCTTCACATATGCAAAATTGTTTTCTTTTTGCTATTTGTCAGACCAACTTCTCCTCTCACTTAAGCCATAACATGTTGTATATTTGTCCACTGTAATTTTTCAAAGCGTTTGATACTGCTTCAATGAAAATAAACAGAGTTTTCAAATAACCCTATTACACATTTAAGTGGCCCGAATTAGTGAACTGCTGTGACCCACATGTAAGCCCTGAAGTAAACAATCCAAATAGCTGACTAGGTTATGTAAACAGGCTGGAAATTACCCTGCTGGAACTGCCCACCACTCTCTTTACAGTAGCTGCCTGCAGCCAATCCCAAGGGAACCCAATTTTAGATTATAAGATTACCAACACAGACCTGGGCAACAATAAACTTGAACTGCTGCTTTGTCTAATCTCACTCAAAATCATGCAAAGTTGGATCATGGACATCACATCAAATTGTGTTAGTCACATTTGTCGAATGCAACAGGTGAAACCTTACAGTGAAATGCTTACTTACGAGCCCCTAACCGACAGTGCAGTTTCAAAAAATATGGATAAGAATAAGAGATAAAAGTAACAAGTAATTAAAGAGCAGCAGTAAAAAAAATATATATATATATATACAGGGGGTGCCGGTACGGAGTCAATGTGCGGTGGCACTGGTTAGTTGAGGTAGTATGTACATGTAGGTAGAGTTAATTACAGTGACTATGCATTGATGACAACAGAGAGTGGCAGTGGTGTGGAGAGGGGGGGGGGTGCAATGCGAGTAGTATGGGTAGCCATTTGACTAGATGTTCAGGAGACTTATGGCTTGGGGGTAGGAGCTGTTTAGAAGCCTCTTGTACCTAGACTTGGTGCTCCAGTACCGCTTGCTGTGTGGTATCAGAGAGAATGACTAGGGTGGCTGGAGTCTTTGACCATTTCTAGGGCCTTCCTCTGACACAGCCTGCTATAGAGGTCCTTGGTTGGCAGGAAGCTTGGCCCCCGAGATGTACTGAGCCGTATGCACTACCCTCTGTAGTGCCTTGCAGTCTTAGGCCGAGCAGTTGCCTTACCAGGCAGTGATGCAACCCTTCAGGATGCTCTCAATGGTGCAGTTGCAGAACCTTTTGAGGATCTGATGACCCATGCCAAATCTTTTCAGTCTCCCGAGGGGTAATAGGTTTTGTCGTGCCCTTTTCACGACTGTCATGATGTGCTTGGACCATGTTAGTTTGTTGGTGATGTTGGACACCAAGGAATTTGAAGTTCTCAACCTGTTCCACTGCAGACCCGTCGATGAGAATGGAGGCGTGCTCGGTCCTCTTTTTCCTGTAGTCCACAATCACCTCCTTTGTCTTGATCACATTGACTGAGAGGTTGTTGTCCTGGCACCACACATTTAACTAGCTCTTATGGTTCTCTGTGTTCTTTTGCTTATTCCTCCACACTATTCACTCTATTCAGATGGGCAAGGACTGAGGACAGAGGAAAGGCAATGGCATCAAGGGCAGAGGGGAAAGGCTAATGTTCAGTTTTGTATTAAACCTGGGTTGTGTCCTAAATGGCACCCTTTTCCTTTTATAGTGCACCACGATGGGGAATAGGATGCCATTTGGGATGCACAACCTGGTCTATCAGGCGGTTGGTTATCTCTTCTGACTGCCTCTCCAGCTCTTAGCCAGATGATGTGGTTATGTGCTCTGTGGTGTGGATCATCACTTCTGCCACCGTCTCTAGGCCATGTGGGTTTTACTGCCAGGCTGCCAAATTTGTAGATGTCCTCACATGTTGAATGGGAGGTTTCCTGGAAGACCTTGAAAACTCAAACCTACGTTTGAAGTATGTACTTTGTGATGAAATTAGACTAAATTGCTGAGACAAAATGCTTTCTCCCCGGGTTATGGTGGGGCTATACATCATATTCCATGGTTCTCGCATCCTACAAGATGTTAACAACAGAGAGAGACGTACAAACTATTTTCCATCACGGTCTGGGTTAGTCTACACATATTACAGATAGTGTTCAATCAAGACCACAATAGATCTTATGTTAGAGGTCATATAGAAGATTCACTGAAGGCATTGAGTTTATCAGCTAAGTCACTTATAACTTGCTTTGTATCCCAAAAATGGGGAAAACAAAGTTATTCTATTCTATTGTGTTCTATATTCTATTCTATTCTCTCCTATTCTATGACATGATTGCACAGCTATAATTTTCATCATTCATGTTTGATATTAGTCAGTAATCTTCTGGCCACACAGTTAGTTCTCTGGCCTGTGTGGTAGTGTAGAGGACCGGCGCCTACCCAGACAGACTGCCATGGCAATTCTGCCCCTAATGGACCTCCGCCATTTTACAAAACAACAACATCAAAGTTGATTATTTAATGCCTTGCTCTTTTCAGGGTGGAGAGAGTGGGAAGATACTATCATGTAGCCACGGTTATTTAATTGCAGCAATTGGAACCATTTTGAATCAACTATTTGCTTTCATCTGTAACGATAGTGTTAATTATGAACTCTGGCTTATGTAAAATGGCTGATGAGCTAAACAGTTAAAATGTCAGAGCTGATTGTGCTAGAACTGTGGGGGATTTGTTGAGTTTTGGTTATGATTTTTTTTTTTTCCTTCAAGGGAGTGACTTGAAACTTCTAGACATGTTGGTATGTTCAGTCAGGGCCATTTCTAGTGTTTTGGGGGCCATAAGCAAGATTTGGTTGGGTGCCACGCCTCCCTCTTGGCGGCAAACAGAATATTTTTGAGTTAATGTCCTGCAATTCTACAAATATTTCCACGGAGGAAAGAAAATGCTGTATTTTTAACGCACATTTTCTGCAATTCCCAAACATGTTCAGTGGGGCAGAGAGAAAATGTAGCAGTTTAATAACAAATTTCATGCTGTTTTACTCATTTTTCCATGGGACAGAGAGAGAAAAAATATGTTATAAAGTGTTACATTTTCTGCAGTTCTATACATTTTGCCGTGGGAAGGAGAGAACATTATTCCATGTCGTGAGAGTTACTCACAAAATTAATGGGGGGCCCCCTGAAGGTCAGGGTCCCTGGGCACGTGCCTTGCGTGCCTGTTCAATAATTTGGCCATGTATACTACAAGGTTTAGATCGCTGGCTGGACTAACTTACCTAGAAATCTATACAACTGAGTGACTGCCAGTGACTAACCAAGAGGAGAGCTGATAATTCACTACTACATTTTTGAAATTGTACGTTGTGTATTCTATTTTCCTAACCAACAGTAAGCTAAATTGAAATCTGACTGAATATATATTTTTTGAAATACAATTGGTTTGGGGACCCACTAGTGGCTGCAGGGCCCTAAGCTGCCGCATATGTCATTTATGGCTAGAAACCGCACTGTGTTCAGTAAATATTAGTATGATGCCTATAACCTTGCTCAGAATGGTCAGGTACACCATATTGCCTTAGATACAAAACACAAAGTGGCTTGACCCCAGTTAAGTTTGTAAAGGTTCAGTGGTACCAAGAGACTGTCTCCCAAGTGAAGAACTATTCTTAATGTGTACATGTATATTGTTTTATCCCTTAAGTCAACCAGACTTATTTCAGATGTATCACTTCATACGTGATACATCTTTCCAGCACTTTCTCAACTTCAGGAGGAGGAGGAGGAAGAGTGGAGGTGGTTTTGACAAGGGTTATCTCTCTCATCTACAAGTAATTTATAGCAGCCCCTAGTTCTCAGGGACAGATTATCTGTCTGCTGCTCACTGTGCTTACAAACAAGACAGAGATGCTGGTGGCTCACCTCCTTTTCTCACCTCCACCTGAAAAAAAGGGAGGGAAAGGGGCCATTTACGTCACCACCTCACCCCCTAGTGCGGGCTGTATCTACCAAACATGCCCTGTTCTGCACTGTACCTTCAACCCTACTGGCAAGAAACAACGATTTTGGGTTGGTTCCAAATAATGTCTCAATCCCAAATGGCACCCCTTTCCCTATTTAGTGCACTACTTTTGACACTGGTCAAAAGTATGGCACTATTTAGGGAATACGGCACCATTTGGGACACACAATATCCCATTTGGGATGTTCACATCAGAGTTTGGGTTGAGTGCCACAATTGAATGATGAATCATGCAGCATCTGGTTTAAACGTGTGAAACCAGGGCACACAATTCATTGGTCTGGAGGTTGAGCACACCTGTTACAAACATCTGCACAGCAGGCAGCACAGGTAGCTCACGTTTTCTGAGAGCCGATTCTCAATGCAAGTAGACGGTGAATATACAGTATGTGGTACAACTCGCTGTGCGGCATTACTCTCACGTTGACTTCTTATCACATGCTTATCGGCCATTGCAATCACACAATGAGTTGATGGGTGTCAGATTGTGTGCAGGGATAGTGATTGAGGACCGTGGGAATCCTGTGTTTTAAACGGGGCCTGTAAATGAACTCTGCTTTCCCAAGCCCATAGTGTTCATTTTGTTGATTTGTGACAATTCCAATGTTCTATTTCACTGTGTAGGCACAATTTTAAAGATCAAATCAAGTCAGTGTATCAGCCTTCCATTACTTTCTGTGCAATTGAGAGCCATATACTATTGTCAACTGAATTTAGTGCTGTTTGATATTTCAGTCACATTTTGTTTATTTAATACAGTTCAGTATGTGGGTGTAAAGCAGACACTGAGGAGAAAGAGAGACAGGAATGCCTGGTTGCATCGTAACAAGTTAACGACAATGACTTACAGAAAACGTTTGACCTCTGTCATTGCCAACAAAGGGAATATAACAAAGCAAATGTTGACAGACTTGACACAACAATACCTGGCACCATTGTTGGAGGCATTTCGGGAGGTTTTGCTGTATGAAACAACACACTGCCACAGGCCGTAAGTGTTTTCTGTGAAGATTAACCATAGATGGAAGGTTAACAACAGTTTGACTCCTTTGTCTAGGCTATGGTTTCACACAAGTCTGCCAATAAAGGACCATTTAAATATTGCAGCAAACGTCAATTCCAGCAGGGAGTTAGAGGTGTTTGGTAGACCTATACCCCTAAAAGCCACAGTTCTTTCTCACTTCTTATTTTTACTGAAGAAAGAGATGAAGGGAGAGAGGAGAGCGTGACTGGCGTCACCAGTATTCCAGTGTGATGTAATGAGCTGGGTTCCACCCATGTGTGTTCCCCCATCTGCTAGCTGAGTGGCCCAGCGGGTGAGAGCTGCACTGCAGTCTCTTTGATCCCAGTTATAACAATGTGTCGCTGCTCGCCCTGGCCCATGACCACACCCTCTCCGCCTACGTCAACCACTGAGCGGCCAGTCACTGATATCTGTGTGTGAGGGGATCTTATCCAAAACAAAAGAGGGGTGAGAAATCCCCTCCGTGCGAGGCCAGCCCTTCAGATCTGTCACTGTCTCTGTCTCGCCCCCTCACCTCTGGCTCTGTGCTCAACACAGAACACGCACAGGACCTAGAACTGCGGAAGTAAGAAACACCATGAGAATTTGGAAGCCATCTTGTTTTTACAGTTCTTGAGTCTAGGCTACATCTGCTACACTGTTGCAACACTGCCGAATGCCCAGTGGATTTGAACACAGTCAGTCACCTTTAGTCTTGGCGGTATAAAACTCTCTCCTCTCTCACGGAGGGAAGGTCATGGTGTTTAGAGAAATGCTCAGTGGGACTGTTTTTTCTGTTGGATATTTTCTATAAAGGATGGAGGATAGGGGAGAGTAGTTATCTGAAGCTATTTTCACATGCCATCTCTGTCCAGCAATCCCTTGTCCCTGAACTATAGTAACTAATCTCTGTGTTCTACATAGCTGATATTAATGGGTCTGTGCTGCCACTCACAGACTACGTCCCAAAACGGCACCATGTTCCCTATTTCGTGCACTACTTTGGACCAGGGCCTAGAGGGTAGTGCACTATATTGGAAATAGGGCACCATTTAAGATGCAGCCAGTCACAGTTTGGATTAGAACAGGATTAGAGCTACTACAACAGTTTACAGAAATAACTGAAAAATATGCCTCACGCAAGATTGGATTTTAAAACAGCAATAGGAACTTTACTAATAAACTCTGTCCCTCAGATTGACATAGAGAAGGAGATACAACTGAGTGCATTCAACTGAAATGTCTTCCACATTTAACCCAACCCCTTTGTGGGAGCAGTTGTTGGGGGTTAACTGCCTTGCGCAATAACGGCAGATTTTACCACCTTGCTGGCTCTGGGATTCAAACCAGCGACCTTTAAGTTATTGGCCCAACGCTCTTCACCCCTAAGCTTCCTGCCACTCGGTACATGAATATGTAAAGTGTCATCTGACATAATAAATGGTCCTGGCCTGACCACTCTGAAAGGCCCAGTTTATCCTGAATCCACACAGGGATCATTCACACATAGGGAACATGAGAGGAGATGACTGAATAATGTTCACTAGCTCATTAGTGAGACACTATGTGGTCTATGAAGCCGTCGTAATACCGACAGAAATATCACTGGCCCGTGTTTCTCAGGCTACGTCCCAAATGGAACCCTATTCCCCATATATGGTGCACTACTTTGGACCAGGGCCTTGCTCAAAAGTAGTGCACTATGTGCATTTGGGAATGCATGCTCAGTGTCGGCCTGGTGTTTTTGGATCTTCGCCAGCGGGGTCCCCCAACATACCCCTCTTCCCCAAGTTCACAACTTTAATAAGTCGGACTTGAGTGACCCGGGGAAACCGCTTAATTGCCCTCTGTGGGCCCTGTTTCAACACGGCTGGGGTGGGTGGTCTCTGTCTGCCCCGACTCTCCAATACATATCATTGCAATGAGCACAATGTGTATCATAAATGCAGAGAGATGTAGGCAGCAAATCTGTCTGTCCTTGGATAGATGCTCCTCTAAAGAGCTTATTCATGTTGCCCCGTTGCAAAGGTGAAGCCTCATATTAGCATTTTATTCTCTCTCGCCATCGTTTGGTGATTTACCGTCTACAGGTGATGATGGAATTATTACAAACAACTGGGAAAATGTAAAGAAACATTTTTACAGATATTTTGTACCGTCACAATACATCATATACTTTCATGTTGTATTATATTTTGTATTTTTTCAGCCATGCTACCTCACAGCCTTTTCTTTTGAATGTTTTTCTATGCTTTTAAGGCACTGTCCCGTTTGAGGGAGTTTCCATGGCACCGCAATCAGTATGGTTAAATGTTCACCCCCTCTTTGAGTTTGTAGATGCCTAGCTGCCGACAGCACATGCATTGCTACCTACACACACGTCCAGTGGTTAATCAATGCCCTGTGGTTTTATGAGATAAATGGCGCCATATCACTGCGCTTCACCCACCTATTTAAAACCAGTGACATGCAACATCGGACCAGAGTGTCACTCTTTTCATCTGCTGTTAATCTGCCCTCTCTTTTAATGTCTGACGGTATGTTTTACTGCTCGTTCCCCCGCTGTGTTTCAGGGAGTCAGGTTCAGGTATATTTGTGTTGTAAAGACGTTGGTAAATGTCCAGTTAATGCTCGTTATAAGGCATACTGTCTCACCTGTCTGTCTCTCATTGTGTGTTGGGAACACTAGCTCTTCCACTGTCTCTGGCAGTACATAAAGTCATTGGCAAAACTGGTCAATAGAGTCTGGTCAATAGAGTCTGGACTAACTCGAAACACACCTTAAAGGCAGCAGGAATCACAGGCTTTAATGTCGTTTGTGTCCATTTTCTGTTCCAGTTAGTGCTTTTTTCATACTCAAGCCCACTGTACATTGGAACATTTTGTCAGCTAGATTCAGTCTGCCCTTGACATGATCATAGAGTAACTTTCTAGGAGTTGTTTCAAGGAACTCTGAGAATTCATTTAGTCAAAGTAGGAGGGCTAACAAACAGTCTAAAAGGCTGTAAAGATCCTTCAGCATCACTACATTCCATGTCCAGTTCAAATGTTGATTGAAGACACTCTTAGGCAGCCCAGGGTTGTGCATCCCAAATGGCACCCTATTCCCTATATAGTGCACTACTTTTGAAAGGGGGGGCTCTGATCAAAAGTAGTGTACTATATATGGAATAGGGTGCCATTTTGGACACAGTTACAGGACTCGTAGCATCGGAGAACAGAGGGACAAGTTGTAGTAAGTGGGATAGATATATTGTCAGGTTATATTTAATTGTACTTAAATGATTTGCTAACGAGTGGTTCTGTACCCTTTACTGTAGGTGAGGAATTTTTATGACCTTTCCACCCTTTCGATCAGGTGACGTTTTCATGCTGAGGCGAGGAGAAAAATACGCAATAGTTTCGCTTTGCCTTTTGTGTAAAGTGCAATAATAGCAGCAATAACAAGTTATGACGTACGGCTGAACTATAATATAATATATGCCATTTAGCAGATGCTTTTATCCAAAGCGACTTACAGTCATGTGTGCATACATTCTACGTATGGGTGGTCCCGGGAATCGAACCCACTACCCTGCCGTTACAAGCGCCATGCTCTACCAACTGAGCTACAGAAGCACATGGGCTGCTCTTACTCAGATTGAAATAGACCTCGGATGGCGGAGTTCGCTCTAATGTCTGTTGCAGCAGGAAAGAATGACTGAACACAGCTGTTTGTACAACAAAATGATTAGTTATGACTCATGAACTTGAGCATATGGATGAATTCATTCCCGTTCTCGTAAACCGGGACTATTTGCATTGTGTGTCCCACCACCCGCCAACCCCTCTTTTACGCTGCTGCTACTATCTGTTTATCTTATATGCATAGTCGCTTTAACTATACATTCATGTACATACTACCTCAATTGGGCCGACCAACCAGTGCCCCCGCACAGTGGCTAACCGGGCTATCTGCATTGTGTCCCACCCACCACCCGCCAACCCCTCTTTTTACGCTTCTGCTACTCTTTGTTCATCATATATGCATAGTCACTTTAACCATACCTACATGTACATACTACCTCAATAAGCCTGACCAACAGGTGTCTGTATATAGCCTTGCTACTCTTTTTTTCAAATGTATTTTTACAGTTGTTTTATTTCTTTACTTACCAACACACACACACACACACACACATACATACCTTTTTCTTTTCTTCGCACCATTGGTTAGAGCCTGTAAGTAAGCATTTCACTGTAAGGTCTACTACACCTGTTGTATTCGGCGCACGTGACAAATAAACTTTGATTTGATTCTATGGACGCGCGTACACATGCAAAGGTTTTGTGCTCTGGAGCTGCTAAGCTGAGGTATCCCTGCCTCCACCGACATCCAAACACCTTGGACAGACAGAGTTGTGAACGGCACTGAGGAACTTCTGAAAACAAACAGACAATGTTAAACATGAGTTTAGGGACCTGGTCGTCCACACTGAGACTCATAAAGAAAGGCGGTTACATCTGTTTTCTCTCCCCTGGTGACCCCTGAGAGGGCAGCGCAGGGCCGTGGACATGACCAGGGTTGAGTCCCAAATGGCAACCTATTCCCTTTATAGTGCACTACTTTTGACTAGGACTTTGGTCAAAGTAGTGCACTATTTATGGAGTAGGGTGCTACTTAGGGCCCTGCCCAGAGGGCACGTGGAGGGAAACATATTGCCCCACTAACAGTGACCAATGGTGGCATAGGGTTAAGTCAGCAGAAGAAAATAGATATATGCGAAAGCAAATAGCTTAACATCTTGTTAGAACGTTGTCCACTAGAGAACCCACCCTCAGGGCCGGAGGGCCCAAGGTAAGACCCCCCCTCTCCAGATAGCATACGTACAGGTCATAAGCCATGGTAAAAGAATATGAATGACATGAAATTAGCTATAAAACTGCACATTTTTCTCTCAGCCTCATGGCAATATGTTTAGAGTTGCAGGAAATTGGCTTTAAAATAGCAACATTTTCTCTAATTTCTCTCAGCCTCATGGCAATATGTGTGTGTGGTAACATCATGGCTTGATGATTTTAGAAGTAAACAGTGCTCTCTACTCTGTTGACGAGAACTCTTATCTGACGCCGGTATTGTTTAATACAAGATGATTGCTGTGGTTCAAAGGAGACCACCCTTTGAGGCCAAGTGAAGGCAGTGCTTAAGTGGTGAGGTTAGTTCATTTTTGGTGAAAACAATTTGTGTGGAAATGAACAGGACACATTTGTACACATTTGTCACAGACCCTCTGAAGGTTGTCACGTTTTTGACAATAACGATACGTCTTGTTGTCTTACAGTTTTTCCTCAGTCGCTTTGGTGCATTTTTCACATCATCCCTAACATGTGCAAAATAATAAGTGCATTTCCCAGAACAATTTGTACAAACTGCAATATACAATCGATATGTTTCTAAAGCTAGTCAGTCACTAAAAATCCTTAGTACATCTCTCAAAAGTAAATATTCATGCCAATGATCATGTCAGTGTCATTAGAATGATAAGTCATTGTTCACGAACAAGGTCGTCAAAATGTTTAGCCACGTTGTCAATGTAACTGTGTACTTTGACAGTATTACCTGATGTAAACTTAGGCTACAGTTTGGATGACCGATACTGTATTGAAAATGTACAAGGCTGCACTTCTATGGCATATATCAATTTCAACAGTACTATTTACATATTACTGTATGTGGGTTATTGATTGAAAGAGACTGGACAACCCAAGGGGCACAAAGGAAAAAAAACTAAATTAGAAAGAAACACAGGAAACCACATATTCTCATCCACATCACACCGGATATTTTCCCTTCCAATGCAACGTGGAAAGAATCTTTTGGAATGCCCTTATCCCCATCCTCTGCCCCACAGTAGATGCAGGCATCTACTGTGATGTCCTCACATGCTGCATCCATTGCAGCCAGCAGGGTCATCTGTGTGTGTGGCTGACGATCGTACACCTTCCACCTCCATGCTGAAAATAACTCCTCAATTGGGTTAAGGAATGGTGAATAAGGTGGGAGGAATCACAAACCATTGCCTTATGATGTTTGATCGATGGAAACTCACATTATCACAAATGACCACATATTTTGGCAAATCCTTTCTAAACAGACCCCTCTCATTATCAGGGATGAGAGCCCTGTAGAGTGTCTCTAAAAAGTTGAGTAGATGCTGGGTGTTGTATGGCCCTATAAGGGGGATATGGGTTAGGACACCATGCTCCGAAATAGCAGCACACATGGTGATATTTCCTCCCCGTTGGCCTGGCAAATCCACAGTACCTCTGTGACCGATGATATTCCGACCCCGCCTTCTGCATTTGGTCAGGTTGAAGCCAGCCTCATCCAGGTATACAAAGTTGTGAGAGGGTTCACTTGATTCCAACTCCATTATACGCTATATCCCAGAACACACAGTTGAATTTGTTTTGGTAAGGAAGAGTGACAAAATGTACATATATTGCATGTTCCTTCCACAGCAATGGAAATGTGTGCAGTTTATGCTTACTGTACTATGTATCACTATAAAATGTTGCTGTAAAGTAGTTACATAGATATATGTTTCACTTGTACATACGGGTACCGTAGCTCCTTAACTCTGTCCTCATTCCTTTGGAATGGTACACGGTACAGCTGTTTCATACTCATCTGGTTTCTATGCAGCACCCTGTCGATGGTTGAGATGCTAACCGTATGGATGTTTTCAAAGACATCGCTGTCTTCTATAATGGTCCTTTGTATTTCCCTGAGTTTCATGGCATTGTTTGCTCGGACCATGGTGCAAATAGCCTCCTCCTGTTGAGGTGTGAAAAGGCATCCTCTGCCACCGGTTTGAGGTAATCTTGCAGTCCTATGTGGGGAAAAATGCAGTGATGCATCGCACACTTTCACATAGACAAAAACTATGCAAACACACATTTTACTGTAAAACATACAGGTGGGTGCATGTAAGGTGCAGTATGTATTTGTATAGAGTATATTTCTGTATGCTGTGAAATACAAGTGGACGACTGTAATATGAAGCATTGTAGGAAGTATACAGTATACTGCTTATGTACAGTAACAGTGCACTGTACATTGGTGGACATACCTGTTCTCTCTTCGAAACGTTTGAAATATTGAGGACACTGTTGAATCTCCCAATATTCGGCTGCACCTTTCGACCCGCCTCAGCCATTGTAAGGCCATGATTGACAACATGGTCTACAATTAGTGGCCCTTATGTCATCAGATATGCGCCCATGTCCTCTGCTGCCTATTCCTCTGTTTTGCCTTCCACCACACATCCTTGCTCCTCTTCTTCCTCCTCTTGGCTGTTAACCCTGTTCGTTTGCTGGTCCATCCATTATTGGAAAATTGCAACTCTGTGTTGTGGTCTGTCTATATATACTTGCCAGTTGATTCATCATGAGATGCACCTTTGAGCAATTTAGACAACTGGTTGATTGTTGGTTGAACTAACACTTTACATTCCATGAGTGAGGGTCAATTTCACCTGCACGATTCATCAATTCACGTTTTTGTACAAAAGGTCTAATAGAAATGTGTAAAACTATGCTTGACAGTTTATGACAAATAGTTCAACAATTTTGCATGTAATGGCTTATGCAATGAACTAATGCCTAGATGTTTTGAGTGGTAAGACTATTCAACAGAGAACCATCTACTATATTTTGATCAACATGACATGAGCAATAGATAATGTGGAAAAAAACTGACACTTGTACATGATCAATTGCAATTTTTTTTCAAAGGAATAAGAAATTGCTTTAATGATGTGCACAAGTAACTAGATGATTTGGAATTTGTACAAGTAGTATCAAGAATTGCACTTTTGATCTAAGAAATGCATTAAAGCGACTGAGAAAAACTGTAACAGCTCTTTACACTTCAGTGGCATTAAACAGTACATTTTAGCACTACAGTGAATCATAGTGTCCTTTCGACAGTCCGTTTTGCAATTTAAAAGAACCGTTTGCAATCAACAACGAAGTTATCCCAACACGTGCATGACGGAATGGAATCCCCAGTGGATGTGAAGGTACTAAGACAGCGGGAAGATACTATGGCCACATGGAAGTCTCCCCTGCAGCGGAGGGGGGGGCATTTCCCTCTGTCTGCAGCCAGCTGTGGATATCCAGGGTCTGGCCTCCCTGACCGCGCTCACTTCCCACGCACCACGAGGGCACGTCGGGCCTGCGTCCCAAATGGCACCATATTCCCTACATGGTGCACTACTTTTGACAAGTAGGGGCAATAGGGTGAGCTGTCACTGTATTATGTGAGTCCTATGTATGAGTGTTGGGAAGATCTCCCTCTGATCATGTCACACACTTTCTCTATTGGCAGCAAGGCCACTGCAACACTCCCCCCCCCCCCCCCCTATCTAGCAAACTGACTTACTGATCATCGCCTGACTCTTTTACAGGTTATTTTGACTGGCATTAACAACCTGTAAGAACTTCATAGAGACAAACATGATAGAAGACTCAGCGCCATTATGAAGACTGTTGTTGTTTTGGATACATTAGAGCTCCATCACCCTGTCACATATTCTGAAAATACTGTATGGCTCATCTGTGCTCCGGATCTGACCTTATGACCCCACTTCCTCTGGGGAGCGTTGAAAAGTAAGTTAGACAGAATCACAGTGGTGAAGACAGTCTGCTTTGACCTGTGTGGTCCAAATATGGGATGTGTGTGTGTGTGTGTGTGTGTGTGTGTGTGTGTGTGTGTGTGTGTGTGTGTGTGTGTGTGTGTGTGTGTGTGTGTGTGTGTGTGTGTGTGTGTGTGTGTGTGTGTGTGTGTGTGTGTGTGTGTGTGTGTGTGTGTGTGTGTGTGTGTAAACATTTAGCATGAGGGTCTGCTCTACTAAACTGCCTCATATTGCACGTCATAACAGCAAATTAATAGAAGGCTTGGAAAGAGAAGTGCAAAAACACTCCTTTATGTTTTCATCAAGACACCCTCTCCTACTTCCTAACTTACTTTTGTAGCAGGCTACCTTTTCAAACTCACAATGCTATCTCATCTAGTGCTTCCCACTGTACCACCCAAGTGGGATGGCTTGGAGATGAAAACATCCTAATCCTCTCCCCACATCTTAAATGGACCCTCATTCAGATAAGTCAGCCTTTTTCCTCAGTCTGTACACCACGTCCATTCAGTTCTGGTGATCTGTGAGGAAACGTTCACACACTATAGTGATCTGTGATAAATAGATAGATAGATAGATAGATAGATAGATAGATAGATAGATAGATAGATAGATAGATAGATAGATAGATAGATAGATACATTTACATTACATTTAAGAAACGTTCACACACTGTGGCTTCACATCTCTGTTAATACAGAAATGATAGATAGATAGATAGATAGATAGATAGATAGATAGATAGATAGATAGATAGATTATGTCTGAGTATTGGAGCGTGCCCCTGGCTATCCGTAAATTTAAAAAAACAAGAAAATGGTGCCGTCTGGTTTGCTTAATATAATTTGAAATGGTTTATACTTTGACTTTTGATACGTAAGTATATTTGAGCAATTACATTTATTTTTAATACTTACGTGTATTTAAAACCAAATACTTTTAGACTTTTACTCAAGTTGTATTTTACTGGGTGACTTTCACTTTTACTTGGGCCTATTAAGGATCTTTACTTTTACTCAAGTATGACAATTGGGTTCTTTTTCCACCACTGCTCTGGAGCATAAAGTGTTTAGCTTAGGAACCATTGTGATACAGTACCTGTTTTTCTTTGAGGAATCAAGAAACATGGCATGAAGATCGATCAAACAACAGAGATCTGTATCAACGCCAGATTGTCTTGAAGCTCTCGAACTTAAGATGAATGTAAACAGAGTAGATCCAGCCTGTCATTTATTGTCATGTTTGGCTATGGGATTGGTCGATCTTCAGTCCTGACCTCTGTCCAATAGGACCATCAAATCATTGTCCTGGGCTGTTGATCTTTTAACCCGCCCATAGGATCGACTGGAGGATCTCGGCTTTGTGGCATCACAAAAGCTGTAATATGTGGCTTGGGGATTAGGAGCGCAAAGCTTTTAAAATAGTTGAGGATGAGGATCGGTTCTTCCGACCACGTGAAGCTCTCAGGTTTCTTGACACAGGTAACGCAAAGCCCCTGTCTGTGTCCCAAATGGCTACCTATTCCCCAATGTTGTGGACATTTCTAGGGTCTATCCCTAATCTCCCCCGAGGTCCGATAACTCAGCCATCTCCAGCGAAGCACTTCTTACAGGCCAAACAAAGCGTGAGGAGTTATCGCTGTGCAGCTCATTCTCATCGGGCATGTAGCTGCTGGTATCGTTGTCATACACCATGAGAAGATCTACCTCCCAAATTGCACTCTATGCCCTATATAGTGCTCTACTTTTGACCAGGGCCCATAGGGACACTATGCTCTATGTAGGGAATACGCTGCCATTTGGGACGCAGACAAGATCTGCCTTTCAGCTGATGTTCACTAATCACCATGGTTATCATTCACTTTCTTTCTCTCTCGCTCTCTCTCTATCTTTTCTGCGATTGGCCAAATCATTTTAACTCTGTCATAACAGCTCTGGTTCTATCACTGACTTCAAGCATCATCCAGGAAGCAGAATGTTCGGCTAATACATTTCTGTAGAAGTCCGTGAAGAAATATTGTGCTAGCTATGCTACTGCCGTAGCTGTAAGAGCCTCTGTTTTCCTCTGCCTGATGGGGGGCGTACAAAATGCTGACTCCGGTTCCAGTTCTCTTTCTGCCGTGAACATTAGAGAAACTCAAAGCTCACAGCTATTATGCTCCATTTACAATGTCATTGTAGTATTGGGCTAATTGTTCACAGTCTCTCGCTCCAGTCAGTGATAATGTCCTCTTGGGAGTGTGTTAAATGGTCTACACTGTTGAGTTGGTATGCATCCCAAATTGACCCTATTCCCAATATAGTGCACTATCGGCCCTATGGGCCTTGGTCAAAAGTAGTGAACTATAAAGGCAATAGGGTGCCATCTGGAGCACAGCCTTGGAGACACGACTCGTGTGCCAGCTGTGTACCATGGTTGTGTGTACCCTATGGTGATCTAGCCATGGGGGGCTAGCCACTGACACAGCACTATCTCCAACTGCTATCGGCATGGAAACAAAGAGGTGCTGATAGCAGAAAATAAGGATCTTTCTCTTTTTGGCGGGCGAACACTGGGTGGTGGCTCCTGCCTCTGAATGATTTGGGGAGTTTTGAGGTCAATTACGGGGGCACTGGCAGGGCGTGTGGCAATGTGGAAGACATCCAGATAGTTAAGATGGAATTTGTGATTGTCCTTAAAATGTGAACTCTTTCCCCTCCCTCTCGTGTGATGGCTATCAGTCAGCACTTTGTGTACATGCATCTATTCATTAAAGATGCTATCAGACGGCAGAGGCATTTGAGAGGGTTTTCAGGGCAAGTCAGCAAGGCGAGATCAATGGACACCATCTCCGATCTTGTGTTTGCACACAAGAAGGGTAACTTCAGTCGAGCTACCAAAGTCTGCTATGTATATGTGATTTGAACAGCCGGAAAAACAAGTTGGGCTTGGTTTGTTCATGCAATAAGTATTTGCAAAGGTTATGTCCTCCTGAATGAAAAACAACGCTGATTAAACAGAATCAAATAGCAGCAACACTTGACTTATAATCAAAATAATATAATGAATCTAGGTTTTAGTTTTTTTGTGGTTTTATTTAGATTCCCTCTAAGGGGAACATCAGGATCAACTTCAACTATTTTTCATAATTTAGTGACTTTCTTATCATACGTCTTGTTGAGAGATCAGATTAAACCACGTTGTTGGAACAAAAGAAGAATGATTTCATTCATTTTGTACTTAAAGGGGCAGTGCAGTTAAAAATGTGATTTTCCGTTTTAAAAAATATATATATTTCTACACTATGGGGTCAAAATAACACTCTGAAATTGAGAAAATAATATATATTATATATATATTTTTTTGCTTTAGCCCATTCTATCAGCCAATCAGATCTGTGTATGTAAAAATCTTCCAATTTGTTTTCTAACGCCCACACGATCAAACTGAGCATTTCAAGGGCCAAGGGAGGCTCAGGGAAATATATGATTAAAAAATATATTTTGAGGTTGTTTTCGTTAAATAAACACACAGTGATTTATTAAACATACAGAGATGCAATTATTAAGACTGCATGGGGGCTTTAACCACATTATTGTAACCTCATGATGCATGAGAATTCAAGTTGCTTCTCTTGGAAATATCAGTACTGCGGTAACATTGTACTTTTATGAAGCATATCTCTATGTAGAGGGTGTTTAAGCTCACAATGTGTTATCACTGAAACTAAAGTTTGCATTTTTGGCAAACAATGTACAGTGCCTTCAGAAAGTATTCATACCCCTTGACTTATTCCACATTTTGTTGTGTTACAGCCTGAATTCAAAATGGATGAAATACCCCATCATGACAAAGTGAAAACATGTTTTTAGAAATGTTAGCAAGTATATTGAAAATGAAATACAGGAATATCTCATTTACCTATGTATTCACACCCTTGTGTCAATACTTTGTAGAAGCACCTTTTGGCGGCGATTACAGCTTTGAGTCATATTGGGTATGTCTGTAACAAATTTGCACATCTGGATTTGGGGATTTTCTTTCATTATTCCTTGCAGATTTTCTCAAGCTCTGTTAAGTTAGATGGGGAGTGGTGGTGAACAGCAATCTTCAAGTCTTTCCACAGATTTACAATGGGATTCAAGTCTGGGCTTTGGCTGGGCCACTCAAGGACTTGTTTGGAAGTCATTCCAGCATTGCTTTGGCTGTATGCTTGGGGTCATTGTCCTGTTGGAATTGACATGTTTGACCCAGTCTAAGGTCGTTTGTACTCTGAAGCAGGTTTCTCATCAAGGATTTGCCTGTATTTGGCTCAGTTCAGTGTTCCATCTCCTTACCAGTCTCCCAGTCCTTGCTGCTGAAAAGCATTGCCATAGCATGATGCTGTCATCACCATGCTTCATGGAAGGGATTTGTTAGACAGGTGATGTGCTGTGCCTGGTTTTCTCAATCAATCAATCTATCTATCTATCTATCTATCTATATATCTATCTATCTATCTATCTATCTATCTACATAGCACTTTGCATTCAGAACAAATACTTCCATTTCTGTCTCATCAGACCACAGAATATTTTGCCTTACGCACTCAGAGTCTATCACATGCCCTTTGCAAACTCCAGGCATGCTGTCATGTGCCTTTTTCTCAGGAGTGTCTTCCGTCTGGCCACTCTCCCATAAAGCCCCGATAGGTGTAGAGACTGTTGTCCTTCTGGCAAGTTCTCCCATCTCAGAGCACTGTGATCTTGGGAACATTCAACATTCTAGAAGTGGTTTTATATCCTTCCTCAGATATGCGCCTCATTACAATTCTCTCTCAGAGATCTACGGACAGTTCCTTATGGTATAGTGTCTGCTCTGACATGCACTGGAAACTGCGGGAGCTTCTATAGAAAGGTGTGTTTCTTTCTAAATCATGTCCAAACAATTGAATTGGCCATAGGTGGATTTCAATCAAGTTGTAGTGACATCTCCAGGATGATCAAAGGAAAGTGGGTGCATTTTATTTCATTTTCAATACATTTGCAAAAATGTCTAAACATGTTTTCTCTGTCATTTTGGAGTATTGTGTGTGTAGATGGGTGAGATAAAATTGAATTCAGGCTGAAAAACAACAAAATGTGGAATAAGTCAAGGGGTGTGAACTTTCTGAAGGTACTGTATTTCTCTCTTTAGTTCTGAATCTGTAATAAACCTAATCAAGTTTAATGTTTGATACTTCATTATAAATACACTTCATTTTAGATTCCAGAAACCCACAGGTTTTTAATTAAGATTTCTTTGGAAATTGTCTTAGTATTTTCACCAAATATTTAAAAGGTCAAAAATTAGATCCTGAGCCGTAAGATACTTAATTAAGCTATGAAATTGGATTATGTACTTTCATTATCTCCTGGTTAGTTGTGCGTTCACTCTTTTAATAAATTGCTTAGGCCTTCTTTCTTAAAATAGTTCAGACTCTTTTCTTAAATGTGTCTTGTTATGTTCATTAGATAAGGAAAAGCCCTGGTAGGAAAGTACCAACACTGGCGCATCTTTAACTGGACGGACGTTGGTATCTGAACAAGAGATCAGAGGACTCTCTGAGACTGCTGAGAGGAAATGATGTCATGCATGGAACCCAGAAGTGGGGCTAGTCATTGGAGGGAGGGAGAGGGAGGTGTAGTGCAGTGGGTGGTGCTCGACTCGGTGTTCGACTAGACTAAACTGTCAGATGTAAAAACGCTGAGAGAATTGTTAGACAAAGTCACAGTCGTCTCAGAGCATAAACTCTCGTTTCTTACATACTGTATCACAGGTCTAAAAAAACGCAAATTCAAATAGGATTCATGCCCTTGTTTGTTCCATAAGAAAGCTGCTATTATGTGTAAATGTCTAGAGGTGGTGGGTGAACACTTCTGAGATCCTCTGGTATTGTTGCCAGGAAATTAAGACTGCGTCATCTGTGGCGAACAAAAGTGTGAGAGTTGTCTTTTGTCTGACAGGTTAAACGGCCATAATTGATACCTGATGCTCTGAGGTTGCAACACAAAATGATGTTGCCATTTCAGAGAAATTAGTTGGAGAGGTGTTTGGTCGTGGATACGGAACTCTGGGGTAGATTCATCTCCTTGAGTGGTATTCTAGTTCTGACTGAGAAGCAGCCATGCATTCAGACGGAACTACGTACCATTTAGTCACACACCTATCATTCACTACAAGCAAGTACATCATCCCCCCCCTAGACAAACTAGCTCTGCAGTCTGTCTACAGTAGACACTACAAATTGAGCAATTCTGCTGAGTATGGTAGTGATATAGGAGTGACACGTAAGCACACACTCAAAAACGTTCACACATACACAGCGCCTAGCGGTGAGAGCATTGGGCCAGTAACTGAGAGGTCGCTAGTTTGAATCCCCAAGCCGACAATGTGCCTTTGAGCAAGGCACTTAACCCTAATTGCTCCAGGGTCGTCGTTGATATTGGCAGACCCTGGCCGTGACCCCACTCACCGACGGTGTCTCAGGGAGAGTGGGATGTACAAAAAAAACATTTCCAATTCACACATGCGTATTAATACACACTTTTGTGAAACAGGACCGATATAAGTACCCACCAACTTATTATTAGAGACACATGGTTAAAACATCCAGATTCCCCATTAGCTTTTGTTATTTATCGGATGCTAATGTGAGGATAGTGATATCTTGACAGATTATCCAAAAATAGGGATAATTCATGAGGGAGACCATTGTATCTACAGCACCAGTCAAAATGCTGATCGCTGGTTTCAGGATTTCTGTCAGTAATCATTTAATTGTGTTTATCTGCTCTCTCCTGAAATTCCTGGGGTAAAATAAGAAAAGAGGGGCTAGTCAGGGCTGACTTTGAGCGTCGGGAGTTTTCTGAAAGGGACTGTGGGATGAGGTGGACAGACAACAGAGCACTTCCTCAGCTCTCCTGACACTTTTGTTGAGTGCTGAGAATGAACGAGGTAATCCAAGCTGAGCCATGGTCACTTGCGAAGGTGGGGGCTGGCTGGCGGTATGCTGCTAGCCTTTCCCATGAAGAAGCTCTTTTTGCATCTGAGTGTGTTTGCTTCAAAAGTCTTAACCCTCAGATAGATATCGCTTTAGGTTTACCACGTTTTAACGCAAAGGACACAACACACTATCCACCTTAGAAATATCAATGTTTTGTGTGCAAGTGAATGGACGCAGTTTGTCAGTATACTGAAACAAATTCAATTTGAATTAATTTGCTTTTGTTGAAATGATATCACTTTCTACTTTTGACTAATAACTCAAGTCGGACCCATGCGTGCAGATTGAGAGTAGCATGTACATCACTCTGCGTCTTCTAGCGTGGAGCAGAAGGTCACTTTTGGTTTCCTGCTCTGCCTCCAGTCTTAGTCCTGGCGCCTTGATTCCGTGCTGCTGAGAGGGTGACATTTAGACGGTGTGTCTTGGAATGGAGGTGTGTTCTGTACTATAATACATGTTTGACACGGCAGAGATGAATGTGGCCCTGCCTCAGGGCGTGTGGAGAAAAACTGATTGTTGGGGAAGTCATAACAAGTTTCCTTACAACCGTACATAAAGGTACATGGTAATTGATATGACAGCAGGCAAAACATAACAAGTTACTTCACAAGCTAGTGAATTAACTTATATTATATAGCTATTAATCATCTTTAGACAAGCTTTTAGATGTACTCACATGATACATTCATTTGGACTGTGTGTACAATACAAGTGTGCGTGTGCGTGTGCGTGTGCGTGTGTGTGGAGAGGGAGGGTGTGTGTGTGGAGGGGGAGGGTGCGAGCAGATTGATGTGGGCCTGTTCTCAGAATAACCGCCAGTGATGATGTGATCAGTTGTGCGGGCTATCAGTCAGTTAGTCAGTCAGTCAGCCGTCAGTCAGCCGTCAGTCAGTCCAGGTGGTAGGCCATCAAACTGAAGGCTCATTTTAGGCCCAGTGTTTGCTCTGTCAGACTTGTGCTCAGTAAGGCTTAGACTTGTCCCAGTAATGGCACATCTCCATTCAGCAGTAGCTGTTTGCTAGAGGATCACCTTACATTGCTCATTATCTGTCTGCAGCAGGCCTCAGCAAACAAACAGTCCAAAAGCCTTTGAATGATTAGGAAATGTTGAATATATAGGTCCAAAGTCAAACAGTTTTCTCCTGCCGTCGAGGCTATTGGGGCTCCCGCACACACTTCCAGTAAAAAAGCTATTGCAAATGGGGCTAATCGTTCCGTAAATATTTGTTGTATTTTTGCAGAATTACTACTTGTTAGCCAAATAAACATTATGATCAGGAAATGATAATGTTAGATAATATTTATTTTCATTTCGTCTGTACTAACCTCAACACTGGCGATGACAACAGTTGCACTTTTCTAGTTCAGCTTAGCAGAAATTAAATACTAACATGCAAATTGAGAACTGTCCCTCAGGTCAAGGTGCTGCATAAATTCTGATAGGCCTACTTCAGGTTCAGATCATTTGGTTAATGAATTTTAAGCACATGTACATTTAAATGAGATATAGACTCTCAGTATTATATATCCTTAGAATTCCTGATTCTATCAATTATATAAGTAATGTATTGGATCTCTGTGTAGACTCTCACCGTAACACACCGAGTGTGGGCGGGTTTTCGCTCCACCCTTGTACTTGATTAAAGAATTAAGGTCACTAATTAGTAGGGAACTCTCCTCACCTGGTTGTCTAGGTCTTACTTGAAGGGAAAAGACAGAAGCCTGCAGAAACTAGGCCCTCCATGGAATGAGTTTGACAACGCTGCTCTAACACATAATACTAATGACTATAAGGACAGGATACACCCTATATTTTGGCCTCCGCCTGTCTCAGCAGTCCTATGTGTGTGTCTCAAATGGCTGGGCACACACTGGTTGAACCAACGTCGTTTCCAAGTCATTTCAATGAAATCACGTTGAACCAACGTGGAATAGGTGTTGAACTGACGTCTGCGCCCTGTGGGATGTGTCTCGGGCAGGGTTTTGCAGCTCCCCGTCCCTTTGTTGATGTCCATCACCAGGTGTCCATGGTAACCCTACCACACACATCCCTCTCTCTGCTGCATGCTCCTGCTTTTAACAACTTCCTGGGTGTGTCCCAGATGGTAACCTATTCACTAAAAAGTGCACTACTTTTGACCAGAGCCCAATGACACCTGGTCAAAAGTAGGGCAATATGGGAATAGGGAGCCATTTGAGACGCAACCCTGTCTTTCTGACTACAAACCTGCGCACCCCTGAGTAGAACGTCCTCCAAAACCTTTTGTTAAAGTCAGTTTCTTATGCATGATCTTCAGCACATCTATCTCAATCCAATATCAACATGTCGGAGTGCATTTGGTCTACATATGGTCATTTGAATAATGAAAACTACATTTCACAACATATGGATAGTGTAAGGATAAAACAAAAAACTCAAACAACAAAGCTGAACTACCAGTATCTGTATTGTGTTTAGAATGTTCTGTATATTTCTGTTCAGAAAGTCCCACGTGTCCTTATCTGAGAGAGAAGTCCGTGGCTTGGCTTGGCTGGGTTATATCCACCACACAGGCAAACTGTACTCTGAGGATTGTTAAATGTAAGCGCTTAACCAAACTATGTTTTCCACTTCCACTAACTGTATTTTCACAAGGTTTTCTTGGTTAGTATTTTTAGTCCTTTATGCAGATATAAAAATTCCTAAATTGCTCTCTGTTTACGCCTCAAAACCCCCCAAATAGGCCTCTGTATTCATCCTGAAATGTTGTCTACTCCCTTGCCTAAAACAAGTATAATTTTTAGAGACACTCAATACTTCTATCTAATGCAGCATTACATAACCAGATAATAATGAATATCTGTTTAGCGTTGTACAATAATTTTCAATAATAATAATAATAATTGAAAAAATATGTAGTGACAATTTTTTATAGGTATTCTGAATTTATGTATTAGGTCATTCTAGAATGTAGCAGGGGAATAACGTATAGGCTATCCTTAAATAAGACTAAAAAATATATATAACAATGATAATGAATAAATTATATTTAAGCAATAAGACCCATTTACCCATTGCCCATATACAACAAACCCCTGAGATTCCTTATTGCTATTATAAACTGTCTTCCAACATAGTTAGAAGATTACAAATAAATGTTTTGTCATACCTGTGGTATATAGTCTATAACACGGCTTTTAGCCAATCAGCATTCAATGCTCGAACCATGCATTTTATAATATAGATTCTAAAATGAATACAGAAATATCAATATATAAGCATGATCTTAATACATACTGTACATTCATGTTCGTGTTCATATTCATAATTCCTTATTGTAGTTAGAATGAATTACAGTAGCTTTGTAGTATTTCAAGAAGGGTTTGAGTGGATTCATTTCAATATATCAAAATATATTCTGTCCAAGGTAGCCTATCATTCATACTAGTATAATATAATATAATAAATATAATCTAACAATACTCTCATTTCGATTAGGCACAGATCTCTACACTTCCAAGGCAAATATTTGGATGGGCAAATACCCATTCGATCAGAATTCAGTTGAACATATGTACACTGTAAGCTGAAATAAACAATGATAAAAAACAAAAGGTGCAGAGAGGGAAAATTGTAGCTGTGACTGTGGGCAGTCTGGTTTAATCGATCAGTGATAGTTTGCACACGGTCAACAATTGATCAAGCCCAAGCTCGAATGTTTTCTGAAGGTTAACACGATATGCAGTCCCAAATGGAGGTACATTTACAATATATCACTTTTAAAGCGTCGTTTAATGCTCCTCTCGGCATAGCATTGTTCGCGTTAGCTTTACAACACGTCTGTCTTGTATCCTTCTATGATTATTGATGCAAACGGTGCGCATGACTTGCATCCATCTCTGCGTGATGTTTGGATTGATCAGGGGCTCCAGAGGTTTGTGTACAGTCGGTTCTGATACTGTATGTTGGATTATCGGGTGTTTCGTGTTTGTCTTGGAATAGGCTATCCAATAGATGTGTCATTGTATGATTTTTGTCATGGTCTGGAGCCTATATCAAATAAGGGCGTGTTGGTCTCTATTCTTGACTGATTGTTGGGTAGCTATTGCGGCCAGCCTCCTTACCCAGATGGGGGGGGGGGGGCAAGCCTGGCGGTGGCATCTGGCCAAAGGTATCGGCCTACAGAGATACCATCTTGCAAGGCGCCGAAAAGTGCGAAGCATCATTAACTCCAGAAAAGCTTGGTTTGCACGAATTTGAAGGGAGGCATGGTGAGTGACACATCAGGAGGAAAAAAAACTGTTATACTGAATCATTATACGAAGGTATTTTACCAACTGCAAATGTATCATTTTCATTTTACCAGGAGCCAACAACATAAACCTGCAGGAATTAGGCAAATCCAAACATATGAACGAGGCATTTCCCGTTTAGCATGCCTTTATTAAGCACAGTTAGGCTATAAAAATATATAATACAGCTTCTGCAGATATAATTTACAAAATTACAAATAGGCCTACATGATATTGTTAAAAAAAATGTAAATGTCCCTTTTAGGACATAGGCCCAAACAAATAGAGATGGTCCACGTTTGTTTGAACCCAGAGAGCATGCAGGATTATCATCGGTTGTGAGAAACAATGCGTGGGAACTGTAGAGACTTGTAGGCTGGCTACATAATTCGTGTTACACAATTTCGATTGGGATGAGTTTTGAATGAGTGGAATTTTAAATATATAATAATGATGTCCTAATCAACCCAACACCGCTGCATTGGTGCAGGTGAACAAGACTGCACCACCATTCATGTCGACATTCGATTATTCTACTAGTGGATTATGCATTTTTTGAAATCTTTTAATTTTACGCATTTTCTTTCGGCTACATTGCCTGTGATCTTGACGGTCCGTTGGTTTCGTTGGGTTATGAAGCGGAGGTCGGGAGAGATAGTCCGTGTACGCTCAACGCCTCGTGCTGGTGCTTGCTCAAGGGACCGGGAGGTTTTCTGTCTCCTGCGAAAAACAAACAAGAGATACGTTCATGGAACAAATAAATCGTAATTCTATCCATCATCAGAACAGTGAGAACACAAAGGCGTGTTAGATGTAGGTCCCAAAGCCGTGTCAAGAAGAGCAGATATCGCTACACAATCTCCAAAGAAAACGCCATACAATACCTCACCATAACTGCAGCGACAGAGATATGGCATGGGCTGGCCGTTTTAATTATTGAGATATCTAGACAGAGTAGTCTTTGATGTCTCATCTGACATAGATCAGGGTTATTGGACTGTCAATAGTAGCCTATCAAGTGGCTATGGAATCATATGTGTCCATTGTATAGTAGACCAAATATACTACTGAACACAAATATAAACGCAGCTGTTGGTCCCATGAGCTGAAATAAAAGATCCTAGAAATGTTCCATATGCACAAAAAGCTTATTTCTCTCAAATGTTGTGCGCAAATTTGTTTACATCCCTGTTAGTGAGTATTTCTCATTTCCCAAGATAATCCATCCACCTGACAGGTGAGGCATATCAATACTGATAAAACAGCAGGATCATTACAAAGGTGCACCTTGTGCTGGGGGGGGGTCAATAAAATACCACTAAGATGTGCTGTTTTGTCCCACAACACAATGCCACAGATGTCTCAAGTTTTGAGGGAGCATGCAATTGGCATGCTGACTGCATGCATGTCCACCAGAGGCGTTGCCAGAGAATTGAAGGTTCATCTTTCTACCACAAGCCACCTTGTTTTCTAGAATTTGGCAGTATGTCCAATCCGTCTCACAACCGCAGACCACATTTATCCACGCCAGCCCCAGGACCTCCACGTCAGGCTTTTTCACCTGCGGCATCTTCTTAGATCACCCACCAGGCCAAGTGATGAAACTTTAATTAAGCAATCTTTTGTGGGGAAAAACTGAATCGTTGAAATTGTTGCATGTTGCTTTTATATTTTTGTTCAGCATATGTAGCAATCTTTCTTCACAAAAATATAATAGGGACATAGGCCAAGCTACTGACATCAAAATGATTGGATAGATAAACATCAGCATCGATTTTCCAACATAGTATGGATCATGTAGACCTCAAGTATTTAATGTAGAATGGTGCTCATTGGTGTTACATTAATTAGCTTAGCAGGCTATATCTTCATGACGTATTTTAAAAAATGTGAATAAGTCGAATGAATGTATTGACATCGCTAATTTCATGGTTGTTCTCATTTATATTAAATTACCTCTGACATTTGTATCTGTAAAAATAAAACCTTCCAAATCGGCCTAGTCGTCAAGCAAACACACTAAAAGCTTGCAAATAGGAACATAAGATAGCCTAACATTTCTTCGCAAATTGAATAAACATAATTTGAACATCATAACTGCAACTTTATATTTTTAAGAATATGTAGGCCCTAAAAGTTTTGAAGAGTAAGGTTGAAATCGTTATAGTAATCATATAGGCCTGTTCAAATATTATTCATGTGTTCTTCAAAATAACCTATAGGCCTACAGTCATCACCTGAGTGGGTACTGCTGTGCTATACCTATAGACCAAAACGACTTGCACAGTAGCCTACACTTCCAAAGCCTTCTCCCAGAGGACTTAACGGTTTCCTTATGAGTCGCACAACACAGCGCCTGCTCTGTTCAGACATTCTCTAAATGTCAACTGTTGTCCTAGACCCCCTAATTGGGCACCTACTGTTGGGTCGTTAGCTTTCGACCCACAAGCCCTAATATAAATATATATATATATATATATATGACGAGTGCATTTACAAATTGCTGGTGTTTGATTGACAGATGCCTTAAGCCGCGCCTGCCACTGTTCTGCATTCAAATATCACCTGCATATTTGAAATGTAAAAACGTGTAGCTAAGTACAGAGGCTGCATGGCTTACCTTCTCGTGCTGAATGTTTGAAGGACATCGCCATGTGGAGGTCTCCACCATGCATCGTTGCTTCGCTGTTGGGGTGGGCAAGACTTGTGCTTTGAGACTGCCAGTGGTGTCCCGCTGTCATATAGTTACCTCCTGGTCCACCATACACCCCGTATTGGTTTGGGGGAGAGTAGGCACAAGCATAACTAGATAGGTTTGAAGAAGACTGGAGAGGAAACCGAGAAAATAAAGCATTTTAAGCACAGAGAAGCAAAACGCCCTAACACTTTTATGCGTGCATTGTATTTACAGAGGAAATGTAGTGGAAACGGATTTCTGATCTAACTATGAACATATTCGTTGTTTGTGTATTGTTTGTGTATTTGATTCATAAATGTACCTGAGGAAACTTGATGTCTGCCTCTAGGGAGGATTTCTCTATTCCGTTGACACCATGGGCTGAGGAAAACGTCGCTCTGTTTACGCTCGCCCACTCCTCCATTTTTGATGGGTACCCCTCAGCTCCAGCGATGGCTGTGGGAAATGTTTCAGTGTAGAATGTAACATTATTAAGTCTACAAACCATTTGAGGTTTTATTCGATTTGTATCGATATTTTCAGATACACCTCTGCTGATGACAACATTCCTCTTGCACAAAGACATGCTATGATTATCATTGTTTTTGATTTAGGTAATTTCGTGTGGAAATTCTCCATTACACACACTTCAACCAATCTTTATTTTCTAAAATCAGATCGAATGTTTGTGGCCACAATGTGTTCAATGCCATGTTTTTGTAAGATCTAAATTTCTATGAAATTTTAGAACAACATTTAATATTTCAAACATTCTTGTTTATTTGACACCTACAGTGTTTGCCTCTTCGATTTATAGAGGCCTGGTTACATTATAACGCATATTCTGAAGGGAAACAATGATATCTCAAATAAAATAAGACTGTTACATTAACGTTCACAATGGGCTACGGGTTCGATGTAGAACTATGTGTAGGCCTACGAATAGCCAAACCACAAAGTAGTCCTCACACCGATAGGCTAGCCTTATTTGTCCATTGACACATTTCAAGAGGATTTAGCGTCCATATTTATATCAGATGTGTAATTTGGCTCCTTTATCAATAGGCAATTTTTTTAAATTAGTTGTATGACTAACGGCTATTTTAGGCGTAGCCTATTAGGCTCATAATACCGTTTCACTATTTTACAGTTATACCTATAATGTTATTTTATTTATCAATCTATGTCGTTTTAATATAAGTTGGTTGTTTTACGTTGTTTCTCATTCATATGGAATTGTATGATATATCTGTTTGATTGACAAGAAACACTGATTCGTAAATATTGAACTATTATGCATCTGGAAATATTGCCAATGAGGAACTGTGTATGCACTCAGTAATGCAGTTCCCGAAGAAACAACTGAGCTGCAAGAGTCTAATTCAATTTAGCCACCAACCTGCAGGGTCCATGAAGGCTCGGATGCCCAAAATGTTGCTGACTGTGTGCACGGAAGGCCAACCATGGCGGGAGAGGCTGACATGGCCCGGCGTGACCGGTATACCGGGACCGCTGCCAATTTTTGTCCCAGTGGGCGACATTGCGCTGGGGTATGAGTACGGGTACATGTGGTTGTAGGAGAGCTGAGGATGGATTGGCTTGCTGTTCTCATACTGGCCCGGCTGGGAAAGATTTCCTATTTTGTTGCGTAAAATACGGCTTATGGAGCTGACGGAGGGAACGTTATACTTATCACACACTGCATCTGCAAGAAGCCTGTCCCTGATCTCCCAAGCAAATATTCCAGGGTCTCCTTGTTTGTAATCCCTTATGCTTTTCACCACGTTCGGTGTTGTGACCCGGGGTTTACTTCCTCCTATGGCACCGGGCAGTATCGAACCCGTCTCGTTGTATCTCGCAAGTATCTTGCTCACACAGCCATGAGAGACTCGAAGCTGTCTACTGATGTCACACGGTCGTATTCCAAGTTGAGCTAATTCCACGATTCTGATCCGAATCGAATTTGGAAGTGGTCGTCCGTTGACAAATACCCCGCCAAGCTGGTTTACTTCTCCATATGTATGATCTGCAAGAAACAAATAAGGAATTGCATTGAGGTGCATAGACTCGACAGATCAGTGTAACCGTGTTTTTAAACAAATAGCATAACCACAATAGCCTGTAGCTTATGGCTTAATGCACAAGGGCGCACTCACGTTTCCAAAAGCACCATTCCCCATCCTTGATCTAACCTATATCATTAGTATTATTATGGCCTTCAAATACAATTTCCAATAACCTATAATGATCTCAAACTTTGGAAAGCAGCTCAATCCAAATGTGGGTTAAAAATAAATGGAAACAAAGACATGGACGCTGCCATTGGAATGATACATGGATGCACGCATTTGAGAATAGGATAGTACAATATAATGGTAAAACCTCAATCTCTTTTTATGCTCATATTTTCTCTTGATGAGTCCATGCCAAATTAATCACGGCTCACTGGGCACGAAACTCGGTTGAACGTCTTTTCCGCGTTAGTTCAACGTAATTCCATTGAAATGACGTGTAAACTACGTTGATTCAACTAGTGTGTACCCAAGTAGGGAGAGCTTACCCATTGCCTTTGGTGTGAGATGTTGTCCTTTAGCAGTTAAGAATGGCCGAAAAGTGCGGTCTCTCCCCTCTGCACATGAGATGGGGGAAATGGTTTTGCTGTGCGTTTTTCCTTTAGCTCTGCCCTTTCATTTCTGGTAAGATGCTCGAAGACTGCGAGTTTGGGCAAAGGTACTGAAGTGATTTTTGTCCCATAAGGGAAAATTTGTCCATCCCGAAGGTTCAAGTGTGCGGAGATTAATTTGACGCGTCCATTACGTCAATCTCGTTGGCTGCGGCTCAAGACTATTTCCCCATTTCATTGGTCTCCTCCTTCGCGTGTATGTTAGCCCAGGCTACTTCACCGAATCTTTTCCGGGTTTTAGAGTTGAACTTCTGTCAAGAGGGCCTTTGTCACACCGACGAGAACTCTTGGTAATCGGAGCAAACATGCGCTTGGAAATTAAAATATAGCGAAAGCTATTCTCTATGACAAGGACGTCTCTGTTTAAATATTTTTGATTAATAATGTCTAGAATTAACTTGCCATTAGGAGCAGTTATTTTTAATGCATTTACTGATGCTGATGTGCACGTTTTCGGCCGTGATATAGGTTTGCAATATAACGTTAATTTGCAAGGGTATTCGCATTGTTATCCATCTGAATAGTTACCTGCAGTCATTGAAACGTGGACTGGAAGGCAATGAACCTATATAGACATGTGCTAAAAACACCGAAAATCTGCCAATTGTGCTTGAATATACCTACTCTACCATCTTTGCAAATAATGTAATCTGCATGTGCACAATGACTATATGGAAACCATACTCAATTCATAATATTTCTAGTTTAATAGAATACAAACAATTTCTAACAATGCATTTTGAGGGATCCCTGGTGTGCTTGATTAAGGGAGTGATGATTACTTTGGTTACCCATGGCTAAGGCTAGCTGATACATTGACGGCATGGCTGATGGAATATTTTCATGCGGAGCCTTTTAGTTTTTGTAGTATTTAAATACTATTGATTGCATGCTTAATGACGTTGGACCCTTTCATTTTCCAAACAAATTGTATAGCCATTGATTATGATAGGTCTATACCTATCAGACACACGTAGGCCAACGAAGAATGTACTCCTCACACCAACAAAATAATTCAAATTATTTAGACGTTTTTGAATCCACAGAAGTTGACCAAACATCTGTAAAAAAAAAAATACTGTAAGAGTCTCTTTTTAAAGCTCAGAAGCTATTCATACCCCTTGACATAATCCATATTTTGTTGTGTTACAGCCTGAATTCAAAATCGATTAAATGTGTTTTCCTCTCACGTATCTACACACAATACTCAATATTATATCACAATATTCACACCCTTGAGTCAATACTTTGTTGGAACCACCTTTGGCAGCAATTACATCTGTGAGTCTTTTGTAAGTCCAAGAGCTTTCCTCACCTGGATTGTGAAACATTTGCCCATTTATTATTTTCATAATTCTTCAACCTCTGTCAAAATTGGTTGTTGATCATTGCTGGACCACAATTTTCAGGTCTTGCCATAGATTGTCAAGTATAATTAAGTCAAAGCTGTAACTCGGCCACTCAGGAACATTCAATGTCTTCTTGGTAAGCAACTCCAGTGTAGATTTGGCCTTGTCTTTTACGCCTAGTGGTTAGAGCGTTGGACTAGTAACCGGAAGGTTGCAAGTTCAAACCCCCGAGCTGACAAGGTACAAATCTGTCGTTCTGCCCCTGAGCAGGCAGTTAACCCACTGTTCCTAGGCCGTCGTTGAAAATAATAATTTGTTCTTAACTGACTTGCCTAGTTAAATAAAGGTAAAATAAAAAAATAAAAACTGTCCTGCTGAAAAGTGAAGTTATTTCCCAATGTCTGGTGGAAAGCAGATTTAACCGGTTTTCCTCTAGAATTTTGCCTGTGCTTAGCTCCATTCCATTTCTTTTTTATCCTGAAATACTCCACAGTCCTTAACGATTGCAAGCATACCCATAAAAAGATGCAGTCACCACCATGTTTTAAAATATGTAGAGTGGTACTCAGTAATGTGTTCTATTGGATATACCCTAAACATAACAGTTTGTTTTCAGGACAAAACGTGAATTGCTTTGCAAATTATTTTATTACTTTAGTGCCTTGTTGCAAACAGGATGGATGTTTTTGAATATTTTTATTCTGTACAGGCTTCCTTATTTTCACTCTGTCAGTCAGGTTAGTATTGTGGAGTAACTACAATGTTGTTGATCCATCCTCAGTTTTCTCCTATCCCTCATTGAACTCTGTAGCTGTTTTAAAGTCACGATTGGCCTCATGGTGAAATCTCTGAGCGGTTTCCTTCCTCTCTGGCAACTGAGTTAGGAAGGACGCCTGTATCTTTGTAGTGACTGGGTGTACTGATACAACATCCAAAGTTTAATTAATAACTTCACCATGCTCAAAGGAATATTCAATGTCTATTTTTTTACCCATCTACCAATAGGTGCTCTTCTTTTTCGAGGCATTGGAAAAGCTCCCTGGTCTCTGTGGTTGAATCTCTGTTGAAAATTCACTGCTTGATTGAGGACCTTACATATACTTGTATGTGTGGGGTACAGAGTTGAGGTAGTTATTACTTAAATCATGTTAACACTATTATTTCACAGAGAGTGAGTCCATGCAACTTATATGTGACTTTTTAAGCACATTTCTATTCCTGAACTTCTTTAGGCTTGTCATAGTAAAGGGGTTGAATACTTATTGACTCAATACATTTTCGTTTTTCATTTGTAATTAATATGTAAACATTTCGAAAAACATAATTCCACTTTGATATTATGGGGTATTGCGTGTAGGCCAGTGACAAAAAAAATCTACATTTAATCCATTTTAATTGCAGGCTGTCACACAGCAAAATGTGTAAAAGGTCAAAGGGTGTGAATACTTTCTGATTGCTGTTCAGCTCGTTACAGTGGTTACATTATACATATTTGGCATGCAGGCATACTGTGTATTTTGGTCTTTGCCACTCTTTTTCTCTGAAGAATTATGTTAATAGTTTATTGGTCCACACTATTTCTTATTTTCCTATAAACAAATGCAACATTTCTTTTGTTGTAGTCATAATATCAGCAAGAAGGTGTTTGGGTGTTGTTTTATTCACTACATGTATATTGTTTTACATATTCATTAAAATTGATTACAAATTATCTGCAATGATATGTTTCCATTAAAATCAAAAATATGAAACTTTTGTTGTGTTTTTTTGTTAGCTTGGCTTCTGCCATAGGTGTACTGCGAGGTGACTACTTCTTTATTTAAATGATTACCCCTGAAAGTACAGGTTTATACCCTTTAAACTGGTAGAATCTTGTTTCAATTTTCTTTATTTTTTTCTTTTACTGAGAACATTTCTGTGTTTGCTTTTTTTGAATGAATGTTTGTGAGGATAATGATCTCATCGTTCAGTCAGAGGACTTGATCAAGACAAGGCTCGTGCAAGGCAAGGTGTCACTGAAAATAGTATAGACTACAGTGCATATCCACACCTGCATGTGCATAACATATTTTTTTAATAAGAATTTGATATAGGCAGCCTGCTGTATTTATTGCACATAGATCATAAAAAGACACCTGGTTTTGTGATTTAATAATCATTTGGTGGGTGATAATATTTGTCCTATTTCATACATGTAGACTTACAACCCAGCTATCAAATAATGTTGTGAGAACCATAGAGCTTGGTGAGAGCGTGGTGGTCCTATAGTTATTTTGCATACAACCTTCCCACAACTTTGTGGGAATGGTGCAGAATAGTAACTTGGGAATGGCGCAGAATAGTAACTTGGCTTGGGGACATTCTCAGCATATTTAAGGAACTTGACAAAAAAACAACACTGTTAATACTTCCAGCAGAACATTTCCTAAAAGTTCAAACATGGTGACATTTCATTTCAATTTTGGGAATGTTTTGGGAATGTTCTCCAACTGGTTTGACATTGGGAACGTTCACAAATAGTTAAGAAACAACGTTCTTCTGTGGGAATTTCAGTACTTCAGCATAACGTTTCCTACTGGCTTCCTCATAGTTCTATTTAAAGTCATGTTCTCAAATTGTTCCAAGACTGTTAATTAATAACCTCTTAAGGATCTGTCCCTTTTTTCAATTTTCACCTAAAATTACATACCCAAATCTAACTGCCTGTAGCTCAGGCCCTGAAGCAAGGATATGCATTTTCTTGGCACCATTTGAAAATAAACACTTTGAAGTTTACGGAATCCCTGGCCGTGCCCTCAGAGCATGCGCAGACCAGCTCATTGGTGTGTTTACGGGCATATTCAATCTCTCCCACATGCTTCAAGATGGCCACCATTGTTCCTGTACCCAAGAAGGCAAAGGTAACTGAACTTAATGACTATCGCCCCGTAGCACTCACCTCTGTCATCATGAAGTGCTTTGAGAGACTAGTCAAGGATCATATCACCTCTACCTTACATGCCACCCTAGACCCATTTCAATTTTATTACCGCCCGAATATATCCACAGACAATGGAATAGCCATCACTATGCACACTGCCCTATCCCATCTGGACAAGAGGAATACCTATGTAAGAATGCTGTTTATTGTCTATAGCTCAGCATTCAACACCATAGTACCCCCCCCCCAAGCTCATCATTAAGCTTGCGGCCCTGGGTCTGAACCCCACCCTGTGCAACTGGGTCCTGGAGGTGAAGGTAGGAAAAATCACCTCCACTTTGCTGATCCTCAACACTGGGGCCCCACAAGGGTGTGTGCTCAGCCCCCTCCTGTACTCCCTGTTCACCCATGACTGCGTGGCCAACCATCCGAGCCACTGCCTGTTCCCCCCGCTATCATCCAGAAGGCAAGCGTCAGTACAGGTGCATCAAAGCTGACTGAGAAGCTGTTTTTCAGTCTCTATCTCAAGGCCATCAGGACTGTTAAAGGACTGTCACTAGCACATCACTAGCACATTAGAGCCTGCTGTCTATAGGCACAGACTAGGAATCACTGGTCACTTTAAGGAATGGAACACTAGTCACTTTAATAATGTTTACATATCTGGCATTACTCATCTCATATGTATATACTGTATTCTATACTATTCTACGGTATCTTAGTCACTTAATAATGTTTACATATCTTGCATTACTCATCTCATATGTATATACTGTATTCTATACTATTCTACTGTATCTTAGTCCGTTCCGCTCTGACGTCGCTCGTCCATATGTATATAGTCTTAATTCATTCCTACTTAGATTTGTGTGTATTGGGTATATGTTGTATAATTTGTTAGATATTACTGCACTGTCAGAGCTAGAAGCACAAGCATTTCGCTACACCCGCAATAACATCTGCCAATCACGTGTATGTGACCAATAAAATTTGATTTGATTTGAAGACATCAAAACAATCAGTTGTGTTGTGACAAGTTAAGGGGGTATACAGAAGATAGCCCTATTTGGTAAAAGACCATGTCCATATTATGGCAAGAACGGCTCAAATAAGCAAAGAGAAACAACAGTTCATCATGAAGGTCAGTCAGTACGGAACATTTCAAGAATTTCGAAAGTTTCTTCAAGTGCAGTTGCAAAAACTATGATCTATGATGAAACTGTCTCTCACGAGGACCGCCACAGGAAAGAAAGATCCAGAGTTACCTCTGTTACACAGGATCACTTCATTAGAGTTACCAGCTTCAGAAAATGCAGCCCAAATAAATGCTTCACGGAGTTCAAGTAACAGACACATCTCAACATTAACTGTTCAGAAGAGACTGTGTGAATCATGGTCGAATTCCTCCAAAGAAACCACTACTAAAGGACACCATGAAGAAGAAGAGACTTACTTGGGCCAAGAAACACGAGCAATGGACATTAGACCGGTGGAAATCTGTCCTTTGGTCTGATGGTTCCAAATTTGAGATGTTGTCTTTGTGAGACGCGGCATAGGTGAACGGATGATCTCCGCATGTGTGGTTCCCACCATGAAGCATTGAGGAGGAGGTGTGATGTTGTAGGGGTGCTTTACTGGTGACACTGTCTGTGATTTATTTAGAATTCAAGGCACACTTAACCAGCATGGCTACCACAGCATTCTGCAGCGATACGCCATCCCTTCTGGTTTGCACTTAGTGGGACTATCATTTGTTTTTCAACAGGACAATGACCCAACACACCTTCAAGCTTTGTAAGGGCTATTTGACCAAGAAAGAGAGTGATGGAGTGTTGCATCAGATGACCTGGCCTCAACAATCACCTGACCTCAACCCAATTGAGATGGTTTGGAATGAGTTGGACCGCAGAGTGAAGGAAAAACAGCCAACAGGTGCTCAGCATATGTGGGAGCTCCTTCAAGACTGTTGGAAAAGCAGTCCTCATGAAGCTGGTTGAGAGAATGCCAAGAGTGTGCAAAGCTGTCATCAAGGCAAAGGGTTGCTAATTTGAAGAATTTAAAACATTTTATATTTGTTTAACACTTTTTTGGTTACTACATGATTCCATATGTGTTATTTCATAGTTTTGATGTCGTCACTATAATTCTAAAATGTAGAAAATAGTACAAATAAAGAAAAACCCTTGAATGGGTAGGTGTGTCCAAACTTTTGACTGGTACTGTATATGTTTCGTTCTCAGCATCAACAAAAAAGGCCCAGTACAGTCAAAATTCAGTTTTTCCGTTTTTTATATAATATTTTACAACAGCTAATGGAACTAACACTGTAAAAGTGTGAAAACATGGATCAGTGTTATCTCTTGATAGTTTCTGGTTGAAAATACAATCTACACAGGACCTTCTTATCAGAAGGTTTGCATGGGTGGGAGTTTTGGCTTTCCATGGTGACATCACCATGCATTCAACTGGTTAATAGACCAATAACAAAGAGAGTTCCAAACTTTTCTGCCAATAACATAGTTTTCAGTTTTCCCCTCCCTCCCCACTCAGACCACTCCGAGACACTACTAGTAGAATTCTTGCTATAAAGTCCATTTCAATGGAAATCTATTACAGGAGGGTACCTAATTTTTTACCCAGAATTGATTTGTTATTGATATAACAACGGTTGCGTTGAGATTTTAGGTGTGTTCAGGTGTGTTGGCCCTGCCCAATAATTGGCTAGACCTGGTCTTAATTAGTTCTTATTTCCTTTGAAATGGGTTCTGTTTGAATAGACTAGAAGGAATAGCTTTGTATTGCGTAAAAAAAAAACTGGCATGCTAGCTCCATCCTGGTGGCGCAGTGGATTAACTCCATGATGGCGAACAGAAGATGATAGTTTTGAATCTCACTATCACAATAATAAATACATGTGTTTTCATGATTATTGCCTAAGGAAATTAATTTCCATATGTCCTATTCGTGCTTCGAATTAAACAAAAAAAAGGTAACCCAGCAGTGTTATTAGGAATCTTATTGAAACATTCAGTGAAAGTTTTAAGGAAGTTATTTGGATAACTCAAAATGATTTCAGTTCTTAAAACTTTCAAGGAACCAGAGTAAAACATTCTCAGAACCTCTCTGCAACCTAGAAATAAACATTCCCAGAACAGGCAAGATTTTCACCTCTGTTCTTGGAACGTTAAAAAAACGTTCAGTTTTAATGGTCAGGAAAAGTATGGCTTCGTTTCCACAACCAATAACAGACGTTCTCACAACTTCCAAGGAACCAAATGTTCTAGCTTGGTAGGGTGTATTATAAGCATGTGTCCTTTGGAAATGGGTTTTAATAACATTGCTAACTTATTTTGGGTTAACGTTTTTGAACTCCAAGCACAGATAGAGTGTCTCAGGAAGAGTTGCGATTTGCAAAAAAACACATTTCCAATTCATGCATATACAGGAATACACACTTCCCAGCTAGCACATTTGCTTCCTTGGAAGTTGTTGGAACATATGTTACCGGTTGTGGGAATGAAACGATCTGTTTCCGGTCTGGTAAAACTGATTTTTTAAAACTCTGTTCCTTGAAAGTTTTCCTGGGAGGTTTTATTAAAGCTCTGAGAAAGGAAATTATAAGTTATTTAGAGTTTTTTTAATAACATCCTTAAAACTTTCACTGAATGTTTCAATAGAAAACCTGGAACAATTAATAATATAATATATGCCATTTAGCAGACGCTTTTATCCAAAGCGACTTACAGTCATGTGTGCATACATTCTACGTATGGGTGGTCCCGGGAATTGAACCCACTACCCTGGCATTACAAGCGCCATGCTCTACCAACTGAGCTACAGGAGGACTTAGATTATGTGTCTTGCTTAAGGGCACATCAACAGATTTTTACACCTTATCAGTTCTGGGATTGGTCAATTTGAACTAGTGGCCTTTTGTTTACAGGCCCAACGCTACACCACTAGGCTGCCTTCCAAGCACATGTGACTTGGTTGTAGTGTTCTGTAAATTGATATGCTGATCACAGTTGAGAGCACATCCATGTCCTTGGCTTGATCTGATATGGGTTTGGAGATGAGGTGTGATGCATTCAGTAGAGAAATGTAGCTTCTGCAAGATATTCATTTTTCAAGTCTATTTTCTCATGAAAATATTTCAATAATATTGACAATTCCACATAAATATCCTACACTAATTCACATGCAGTCTACAAAACGGAAGACAGTCAATGTTTCCTTTCTGAATATTCTGTTGTTAGATGTGAGCTCCATCTCATGTTTTCCCTGTTGCATTAGCCTGTCTGTGGGGCCCCTGGCTGGATCACCCTGCTGCCAGGACTTGGCTGTGCAGTTCTCTGCATCCTCCAGATGAGGTTGTGCACATCATAGAATTACATGTATATAGAACACAGTCATTTATATGTTCTCTATGGTGCCCATGCTATGGATGGTTTAGACTCTATAGGACAGTTTCCCGGACATAGATTAAGCCTATTCCTGGACTAAGAATAACAAGCACTTTCAATAGAGAGTCTCCATTGAGAATTATGTTTTATTCTGCATTAAAGTTAAGTTACCATGTTCCTACAGGGCCAGTTTCCTGTACACAGACTAGGCCTAGCCTTAGACTAAGTGCAAATTATAGCTGCCCAGACACTTCAACCTTGTTAATCTCACAACTTGTTGAATTCTCTTTTGTAGATGTCAGTTCTATCCATATGGACAATAAGCCCACATGAGTGTTACGCCTATTTATATTATTGGATGGCCATGTTGTTCTCTCATATAGTAACATCTGACCGGCAAAGAGCCTGTAAGGAACAATTCAAGTCACAGTCTTGAAAGTCGTCACTGAGGAATAGTTCTTACACGGATATGAATAACATACATAATTACGCCGTAATGGGAAGAGAAAGGATGGCCATTTAAGTCTGTCATTACAGAATCATTTTGCATACTGCTGGATCCTCACTTAGACACACACTCCTTATGAACCAGTGTAGGTGGCACCTATTTTTCTGCAACGGTAGTTATTCTATCAGTACGATGACCTTAGCTGGTCCCTGTGCACTACTACGTACAACACAAAAGCACATGTGTTTTGGGTGGAACTGCGTAAACCACAGAAGAGGTAATTTATATTAAAAAAAAGGTTTAAAAAAAAAAAGTCATAATAATGGAGGTCTGACTTTTGACATGACTCTTTATTACGTTCCCTTACAAGAAAAATACATTCTATTCTATTCTCAAGAGTAGCAGCTTTGCAGTCTCTCCAGTCCCGCAGGACTGCATGGTGGCCATTGTGCATTATATCAACACTTACTGTAAGAGACAGCTGGTTAGTGGTGAGTATAGTAAAGCCCTATCCTACTCTACAGGCCAGAGACAATGCACTCTCATACTCAGTTCACCGCAAATCCTGGAAATGTATATTTATAGACGATGCAAAAATACTTGAGGCAAATATATATAGTATCAGTATGACTGTTGGTATGTATGTATTGTAGTTGTAGAGTTGCTCAAAAGAAGAAAGGCATCCCACTAAGGCGGGGAATTGGGGGGGGGGGCTGAGAAGTCAGTGAATTCTAGAGTGAAATCAATTCATATCCATTGATAATCTCTGTTTGTTCTGATTCAAATTCACGTCATTTGGAACTTGGCACCTTCACAAATGTGTTTTGTTCCTTTTCCAGTCTGTGCTCTTGTCATTCATTGTCGTGAGAACCTGAGGGCAGTCTCAAATCCGGTGGATATGGAAGAGTGGAGTGATGACGCTGTTGCCATGCATGCAGGATGTATAGGACAGGTTCTTTAACAGTGGTCAAACAAGCTCCACTCTTGTCTTGTATGAACCTCTCTATCCCGAGGCCAAAGCTGTCAAACTTGCTGTTAGAATGTCATCGTTCAATAAACAATATTTGCTGGTCTGCATTATTGCAGGGATATTTCACATACTGTCTGTGTGAATTGAACTTGTTTTTTTCACAATCTGAAAGCAATTTTACTGCAGTCTTTCGCTTCAGACCTTTGACTGCTGTGCAGAAACCGTTTTCTTCCTGTTGATGAACGCCTCTAACCTCTGTTGTCAGCTTGATTACTGATGCAAAGGCGCCACCATCTGGACAAACATGTTCATTACAGTCCTTATCCAAGCAGCGTGACCTATTGTTTTGGATTGACCACGCTATTGGAGGCTCATTTGCATACCTTTATGCTTCGCAGACGTGGCAGGTTGAACTGCAGGTGCAGTGTTCGTATTTCAAGTGTGCTGACTTTTATTATGCCTGACACATCTCCTATTGATGGCACTTGTGTTGTCACCAATTTGGTCACTTTATCAGTGACCTCATATACCTTTCATCTCATGTCATCTTTAAATTAGTGATTGAAATGTTGACATGTAGAACATGTTCTAGTCTAGTTAAATGATGCCATCTGCTAACTCAAATGGAACACAGTTTGATGGGGAATACTACTAGTAGATGTAAGCCAGTGTCAGTGAGTGCCAGTAGGTGACACTCTTGACGAAGAAGTACTTCTGAGAGCAATGATGGGATTGGTTGAGGCTTTTTGTGTGGGTGTGGGTGTGTGTGTGTGTGTGCGTGTGTTTACCTGTGTATGCTTACTCCTCCCTCGTGCCGCCACTTACCAATGTTGTGGTAACAGTGTGACAGCTCCACCTAGGTGCTCTGCACTCTGGCACCACTTCATACTGGTTCTCTTCTCTCAATATTCTGTCTGGGCTGATTACATTTTAAAACAGGGATCTGCCTGCATAAAGAATGATTAGTAAAGAATGATTCCCCTTGCCCTAAGAATTATTTAGGTGATTATTTATGCCTCACAATTCTCTATGTAGCCTATTGCAAATCGATTCTGTAATAGGGTGGAACTAAGGGTTTTTGTAATGCATTTGGAATACTATGGTACTAAAGTATTTTAAATATGTCCAGGAAGTAAACTTTTTGCCTGATTAATCTGCTTACAACTGCTTACAACTTCTTAACAAATCTTCTTAGGGATAAGGGGCAGTATTTTCATGTCTGGATGAAAAGAGTGCCCAAAGTAAACTGCCTGTTACTCAGGCGCAGAAGCTAGGATATGCATATAATTGGTATATTTGGATAGAAAACACTCTAAAGTTTCTAGAACTGTTAAAATATTGTCTGTGAGTATAACAGAACTGATTTGGCAGGTGAAACTCCGAGGACAAACCATCCAGGGATAAAAAAAAATTGAGGTCATAATATTTCCCATTGGTTTTCTATTGAAAGCCCTATTTAAGAGGAACCTGGTTGCAGTTCCTATGGCTTCCACTAGATGTCAACAGTCTAGAAATTGGTTGATGTTTTTCTTTTGAGAAATGAAGAAGTACAACTGTTCTTTGTGAGTGTCAAGCTAAGTGCACTCTACTGTTTGGTGCGCGTGAACTGGAATGCGCTTCACGTTGTTTTTAGCCGATATTGAACACAGTATATCCCGTCTTAAATGGTATCAATTATTTACGTTTTAGGATACCTTAGGTTGGAATAGGAACATTGTTTGAAGTGTTTGGATCAAGTTTACAGGTAACTAATTAGATATTTTGTAGGTATGTTGGGCGAGTTGAAACCGGTGTATTTCTGAATCAAACGCGCCAAATAAATTTACATTTTGGGGATATAAAGAAGGACATTATCGAACAAAAGGACCATTTGTGATGTTTCTGGGACATTTTGCAGTGCCAACATAAGAAGATCTTCAAAGGTAAAGCATTTATTATATCGTTATTTCTGACTTTTGTGTCGCCACCTGCCTGGTTGAAAAATAATTTTAATGTATTTGTATGCGGGGCGCTGTCCTCAGATAATCGCATGGTCTGCTTTCGCCGTAAAGCATTTTTAAGATCTGACACTGCGGCTGGATTAACAAGAAGTTAAGCTTTATTTTGATGTATTACACTTATATTTTCGTTTATCTTGAATAATGATATTTCTGTCGTTTGAATTTGCCGCTCTGCAATTTCACTGGATGTTGTTAAATCGATCCCCATAAAGGGATTGGCGCAGGAAGGGATCACTAACATATTTTAATGTCAGAATATATCTGATATATAATTTAGCTGTTCTGAATCTATACAGTATCGCATAAAGAAATAGCAGAATCATCACAATATATTTTTTTCCCCTTGCCCTAAGAATTATGTTTATTGTGTGTCCAATGTCCAGGATGGCTGGGGTGCTCGGACCCTAAATGTTAGAGTAAACCAACACCGCTCTATCTGAGAACCTGCTGGGAATGGACATGTGGGATGTTTCTTTGTTTGCTCCTTTAAGAAAGCAGAGAAACTTCTGCTTGGCCATGTAATGATTTCTCTCTCTTGGACTGAGCCCAATTGATTATGCTGAAAATGAATCCGTAGTTGCCAAATTCAAGTAGCATCATGATGTGTTGATAATAACGACAAAACAAGGTTCACAATCTGGCAAACATTGCCTTTGGCCTGCAAAGCTTTGGGCTACAAAGTGTGCTTTAATAAGCCATTAATCAATCGTATATCAATTACAGAAACGTCGTATTTGTCCAGAAATAAAGCAGCGTACATTTGAAGGAAGGACCCTTCATGGAGTGATTATATCTCAAGAAGCAGGCAATCAGAACGTGCATGGGCACAATGAGAGGTGATTCGATTCTTTAGGCCATATAGGCAGCAGTGTGTACCATAGAGATTGTAATTCTATGGTGTGTACACTGTGAGTGAGAGAGTAAACATGTAAATATCAGTGAAGTGGTCTTGTAAGCGATAGCCTCTCGCCCTGTCTAAATGTGTTTGAGAACCGCTTTACTGGTCAAACAAATACGCAAGTGCTACCAAAGTAATAATACAATAATAATAATAATGTGTGTGTGTGTGTGTGTGTGTGTGTGTGTGTGTGTGTGTGTGTGTGTGTGTGTGTGTGTGTGTGTGTGTGTGTGTGTGTGTGTGTGTGTGTGTGTGTGTGTGTGTGTGTGTGTGTGTGTGTGTGTGTGTGTGTGTGTGTGTGTGTGTGTGTGTGTGAGGTAGAGGCAGAGGCTGCTGGGGTCAGAGATGAATGAAGAGATAGTTCATTGAAAGCAGTTGAACACCATGACAACCAGGAGGAACCACGGATTTATTCCAAACAGTTACGGCGCATTGTAAGGGGGGCGTCAATCATCTATTATCTTGCCCCCGAAATAAATGCTAAATCTCAGCCTGCACAAAAACTTCCAAAAGAAGCAGGACATTTGTCTACATTTCCATCATTGTCCGCAGCTTAGCAATCGGTTTGTACGTGTGTTTGCTTAGTACGACCACCCAGGACGCCCGGAGGATTCGCTGAGAACGAGAATCATTGTCACCCACATCACATACTAGATGAGAGCATTGGAGCATAGAGAAGGGGAGAATAAAAACATCTAAAAAAGAAATAATATGAACATGATAGTCAGCGTCTTATGTTGACCCAAGAGCTTATCATTCGATTTCCCACGTGAATTAAACACGACCAATTGCTGCAATAAAATAATTGTTATTGTTATAAAGAAATTGTAAGCTAATATTCCCAAGGGATATACTTGTATTACATTGTGTTGCAATGGGCATGCCAGGTGAAGGATGGAGGCTGCGCTGCAACCTGGTCTCAGAGCATTTCATATGATTCTTTAAATTCATCTGAGACAATCCATTTTGTATGAATTGTTGTGTTTCATATGGTATGTAATTACTTTAGCGTTATACGTCCACCCATCCACCCTGACCAACGACCCTACTTTTTTTTGCTTTTAAGTTATCATCTGTCTTATGTAAAACTACCAAACGTAACATATCATACTAATTTGAGTGTGGCGGATTTCCGTTTGCAATGTTACGTCTAATCTATGAGTGGGGCCTATGCGCTACTTGAGTTAAGCCTGAACCAAAATATTGACCTAAATGGATTTCATGAATTAGCCTACCCATATTACACCCCCAAAATTCACATTTCGATCTTTAGGGTAATAAAATACATCTCAAAATGACGTTTTTGCTCTTAAATAAATAAATATAAATATAATTTGTATGACGCTTTGAAGCAATATATTGTAATGGTTTGTATGGAAATTACATGCACAAATGTCCCTCCCCATCTCGGTGATTAACTGTCCCATACCAGTCATCACATTTCTGAAGAACCAATGACAGAGATTCGGATGTCCCCAAACCCGAGCATTTCACACCCACAGTCTTCATCCACTTGACTCCAAGGACCCGCCTACACGCGTTGTCTTTCTCCGTTATTCCGATTCATTTTCCATTGCAGATTCAGTGTTTCAACGAACCTTATATGGACCAATCCGTCTGGCGATAGCCTCCTTTATGCCCGTGCTCCTAGCCATGCTTTATCCATGAGCCTCTCCACCAACTCCTGCGCTACTCCATGACCAGCACATTGGAGTCCTCTCGACGAGCCAACGGTGAACTACTGCATGCCGATTAAGTCTCCGTTTAGCTTAACCCAAAGGACACAACCCTGAACATCTTAAAACCTCATCTATAAATACTGTACTCTTATTCAGTTATACTGGTTCAGAACAGTAGCAGGGGGAAAAAACGAACTCTTGTTTACAGTGTGCGCCACATACTTTCTCACGCCATGTCGTTCAGCAACACAAAGACGGGCTTCTCTGTAAAGGACATCCTGGATCTTCCTGACACCAATGGAGGTTCTGAAACGGAGGAGACTGAAGATGAGAACGAGGTGGAAACGACTGAGACTTTGACGCAAAATCCATCTTCCGAAAACACTGGAAATGTGCCCTACAAGAGCCTTTTGTGTGATGGTGGTGGTAATCCCTACTCAAGATGGCTTGCCTCCTCCAGCACCATCCAATATTCATGTGAGTAGCTTAAAAAAGTGAGTTTCGTAAACATCGAGGTATAGAACTCATTGATTTGCCTAATTCCTAGCCATAGCTCATCCGTTAAGATATAGGCCTATGTCATTATTAAAAACATTTGCATTCATGATTTGGTTTGTTATGCAAAACGTCACGATTTCATTTAAACATGTATTGTTTTAACTTATTAGGCTACCATTAAAGTATTAGTCTATCCATGTCCAATCAGAATTTATAAAATTATCCCTTCGTAATGTCATTTTAATTAGCCTTATCTATGCGTAGAGCCTGATCAAAATATTTAAATTGTTGTCTCCAATATGCCATTTTTTTCGAATATTAGTAGTCTCTTGAATATTTTTTATATTCAACAAATTTCTATACGATTAAGATTTGTTTTTAGAAATTAAGAAATTAATGTACCCCCATTTCATAGCGTTTGTTGTCAACCCTAGTTGATTACCAGATCCACTTTGTTTCCTTCCAAACAGTGCATAGTTTGTCAGTTGATTCTCGAAACGAACCGAAATATCCAGAGCTGTCCGCCGACGAATCCCAAGATATCGACAGGGACGCCACAGGTGACAGCAGCGACTCCGGAAAGAAGAGGAAAAGGAGAGTGCTGTTTTCCAAAGCTCAAACCTACGAACTTGAGCGACGATTCCGACAACAGAGATATCTCTCGGCGCCGGAGAGGGAGCGCCTTGCAAATGCACTACTACTGACACCGACTCAGGTGAAGATCTGGTTCCAGAATCACCGGTATAAAATGAAGAGAGCACGCGCTGAGAAGGGTATGGAGATGGTTAATCTCGTGTCCCCAAGACGGGTGGCCATTCCGGTTTTGGTTCGGGATGGAAAGCCATGTGACACTAACAAAAGTCAGGAACTCGAGGCCTCATTCAGTGCTGGAATACCTCTGTCGGCGTATAGCGCCTATTCTCTCCATCACATGCATATGCGCTCTCACTACAGCCCCGACGCCATCTCACAGCTGCCCAGTGTACATCATATGGCGCAAATGTACCAATGGACTTGGTAGACGATGGATACTCAAAATAACTTTGATTCAACAAAAATACAATCTGAAGAAAGGGATTGAAATTGTATCGATATTATGATCTCTATTTTACCCATATCAGAGCTAATTATTCTGTGGCCCATGAGGTCTGGACAATGTTAGGGTTCTTGAAATTCCGTTCTTTTTATAATGTTTGCCAAATTAATGTTATAAAGGAATGTTATTTCTGTTGTAAAGTGCGCAAAATGCTCATATTATGAATTAATTTATGTTTTTGGGTGGACTGTTGATTGATCTTGAATATTTATGGCCGTGAATAAACCTCTGTCAGTTTGATGTGGTTATTATTAATTTATTAACCTACAATACATTACTTTTATATCGGCCCAGTAAGGGGAATCGAACAGAACCTCGGATATAAATGTTTCGTTATTCATAAAAATCGCTACATACACACATGCCATTATGCACAGAACTAGATGAAAACGAGTTCCCTTTTTAAAGTAGAAGATCGTGCAAAACCTGTTTTAATGACTTCCTGTATCTAATTCGGTTCAGGGTTTACGTTGGATCACAAAGCAAAAATGGAAACAAATAACTCTGAAGAGAATATCTTGCAAACACAGTCTGGACAATTTCGTTCATATCGAAAGTAAAAAGGGCGTTTTTGAGTTATGCAAAGGTCTACAACAAATATATATATATATGTTTTGTGATGTTTTCCTTACATTTCCTAATTGAAAAGCATGCATGGCTTATTACAGCACTCCAAATGACCAATTAAGCTAGAACAAAAATATATTCTCAGTTCTCAATAACAATATTTGCTAAAACATCAAATGAATTATAGTCAATATAAACCTTTTTTTTTAATGTCTCACTCTGTTTTTCACAGAGCAGCATTGCTTATCAATTCACAAAGAAACCCCAAATATAGAATTGAGTGCAGCTGTGGATCTTTAGGGGTTTACACATGCAGAATAGAACAGAGAGGGGATGTTGTGGCAGTGGTGGATGGAGAGATGTGGACGTTTTTGTTTCTATTCAGCTGTCAGTTGGGTCAGCTCATCTCAGAGTAAGGATGAGGAGTAAGTATCTCTGGGGTTTTGTAAAGGCTGTCACTTGGCTCTTTTGTGACCCTTGTTGGACACGTTGTATTCCATATGGGCAGCTGGCCTCGTGAAGGAGGTCGCTAATAAAACTCAACTTGTTCTGCTTTCAAACATGCCATTGTTTCATCCCAATGGGGAAAAAAATCATTACAAATTCATGCGGTATCCTTTCTGAGCAAAGACACCCCATTCACATATTAGAACAGGGAGATCTTATCCTAAGGTTTTTCTGTTCAACTCCTCATGCGCTCTCTCTATTTCTCACTCCATTTCGCCCCGCTCTATTTCTCATACTCTCTCTAAATATTTGAAACCAGTTTTACAAAATACTTTGCTCAAAAAATATCTGTACTCGCTCTAGTCATCTACAACACGGGTCAGTGGACACCTGTACTCACCATGTACTTCAAGCAAATGTTGAAGTGATAAATAATAAATGATAGCGTATAAACTATAACGTTACTCGCATTCCTTATTGAGTCAATCAGCAACTGAGCGTCAAACAACTTTCTCACCACAAGATGGCAGTCTATACCTTGATGAAGAAGGATCTATATTATACTGGACAGATCATAACTGCTCCCAGTTCCAAAATCACAAATAGTTTATAATTTAAGCAGTTTATAACTTGTTTATTCTGCATTGAGCATTTTAGACAAATGTTTTTTTTATGTTCAGTTAAGTGCAGGTGTAGGTATTTAATCAACGAGATGATTTGAATAGAAAATGCGTAATATCTATTTAAATCCATTTATGTTTAGAGGTTAAAAGTTTGAATATTAATTGATTAGTTGCATAGACAAATAATGGTTCAACTAGGTCTCTGTCAAAAGCTAATTTTGCTGAACAATCACCTTATTCAGACTAGGGCAGGCAGCAAGGGCACTTGGGACAGCAGTGGAGTGAGTGGTTTGTCCACAGAGCGGAGCAGTTGGGCAACGAAAGTTTTTGGATGAGGACACGAACGTTCTCATTTACTAGCGATATTGTAACCTGTTTGAGGTCATGGTGAGGGGTAATAGTGACATGCAGTAATAACCTCTGTATGTGAATTTGTGTCTTTCAGAGAGGTTGGCGTTTTTTATCAACTTGCTTCTATCACTTTCTAGCACATCCGGCTGGTTTACGGAGTAGTTTACAGAGTGGTTAGCTGCTCCCGAGTTGCTTCAGCGTCAGGTGTCACTACCGTCCGTGGTTCGAATCCAGGCTGTATCACATCCGGCCGTGATTGGCAGTTGCATAGTGCGGTGCACAATTGGCCCAGTTCTGGCTGAGTTTGGCTGGGGTAGACTGTCATTGTAAAAATAATGTGTTATTGGCTGACTTGCCTTGTTAAATAAAGGTTTTTTTAAAAACAAGCCAGCTAGCTTTGTGGCCATGGACTGTGCACCTTCCATTGTTTAGCTAAGTAGCTAGCTGGTTGATGTTTTCCTTTGGAAACCAGGGCGGATGAAGGAAACATTCCACAAATGCTGTTTACGTTGATATCTATACTGAATGGCACAGTTAAGGGACCTCATGGGCACCTTTCACTTTTTCACTTAATTTAAGGAGGGAATTCACCTGAACATGTTTTGTGCAACTTATTTACATTTAAGGAACTTTAAGGGAGAAGATAAGGGGAAAATGTACCTGTGGTGTTTCATGTAACCGGGCGCATTATGAGTCATCATCCAACCCCTCCTGGACAATGGCTACACCCCCATGTTTACTCAGTGCCCTCTCCACCTCTGTCATACCCACAGCACGGTGGCGCTCTGGAAGTCTTGTCTACTTGTCTAAGCGTGGCCTCGCTTGGCTGCTTGTCGCCCACAGACTCTCGAGAGCTCTTCACTAGGGATCCGACCGACGCCGCAGTCCAAGCACACAGCCAAACTGGGGGTGGGTGTCCCAAACGGCACCTCTACAGTGCACTATTTTTTGACCAGGGCCCATAGGGAATGGTGTGTCATTTGGGACATACCCTGGGTAGAATGCATGTGTACGCTACTTGGCTTCTCAACCACAGCTGTCCTTGGGGTAACGTGATGCGAAGGTGACAATATCTGTGGTAAACAAAACCAAAAAAAGTATGCATTTTGACTATTGTATGGAGCGAGACATTGTGGCGTAGTCTTTACCTCGGACCTGAGCGATGGAGGGATTGTATAATATAATGTTTACATACCCTACATTACTCCTCTCATATGTATATGTATATACTGTACTCTATATCATCTACTGCATCTTTATGTAATACATGTATCACTAGCCACTTTAAACTATGCCACTTTGTTTACATACTCATCTCATATGTATATACTGTACTCAATACCATCTACTGCATCTTGCCTATGCCGTTCTGTACTATCCCTCACTCATATATCTTTATGTACATATTCTTTATCCCTTTACACTTGTGTGTATAAGGTAGTAGTTTTGGAATTGTTAGATTACTCGTTGGTTATTACTGCATTGTCGGAACTAGAAGCACAAGCATTTCTCTACACTCGATTTATAACATCTGCTAACCGTGTGTATGTGACTAATACATTTGATTTGATTTGATTGTGCAAGGGGGGAGCAGCTCAACTCAATAACACAACCTAACAGAGGCAGGCTTTTATTGTGGATTAAATATACCCAGATGTAGGACCCATTGTTCATCATGTTCAACACAAAATGTTCTTTTTTTGACATGGTGTAGGGAAATATATCCTGTTAAATACATGATGCAACATAACTCAATGACGTTGGATCCATTTTTGTTGTTGTTGCATGCACTGAAAATGTACTTTGTTCATAGATTCCATAGATTCGTCTGTGTTGTGTGTTATGGTGTCCATCGGGTCACACTGGGAGAGTACTGAGGGTCAGAGGTCGACGATCACTCTTCCCCATCCCCCACCCCGGCTATAGTGTGAGTCTTTAAAGGCAGCCCCATCTTCCCCTGGCTGGGAGATGGAAGCTGGGCTGGCCAGGACAGGAGCCAGGTGGTCTGGATCCCTCCTGTGAGTGGCTTGAGTGGCTGCCTTTCCAAGAGCCCCGGGAGCACAGCTGCTTGTCCCATTGCTCTTCACAAGAGCAGGGGATTAAATGGAGAAGAGAGAGAATGAGGGACAGAGAGAGAGAGAGAGAAAGCGTAAGAGGTAGAAATTGAAAAACTGGAAATCTAAGGGAGAGGGTAAATTGAGATCTGTCTAGCAAACATAGTAGGCCAATGCCACACAGACGTGCACCAGGTTTGTGAGAATGGATGGGTTTCACAAAACAGCATTTTTGAAATTTGAGATGAAATATGAATTCAAATAGGAACATAATATAAATTGTCACCTCAGCTCAATTGTGGTATGAGCACCCTTTACCTGGTATAAAAGGGCCAAAAGTACTAGTTTTTCTACAGCTTCAATGCTAGGAACTCTAATGATAATACGTAGGGAGTCACACAAGGGACAACACGTAGAGGGGAATGGCCCTGACAACAACAACAAAAAGGATCTTAGGATGCAATTAACCACATAGAGGTCAGAGTCTATTTGCCAAGGGTTCTATTGGGAGATCCTCCATATAACATAAGAACTAAAATCATTACAGCCTATAGACATCATGAGTGTTAATGATGTCTCTCACAGGAGGGATAAACTGTCGGGAACTGTTCAGCCAGGTGGGTGGAAATCCACTGTAACTGTCTTTTCACACCATAATGACGGTGTCTCCTTAACACAAAAGAGAACACACAACGTGATTAGTCTCATAATATCAATGCCTCATTTCAAATACTGCATTTTTTCCTGAGGGCAATCTTCTTCGGTTATCTGGGACAGGGATATGGGTGATTTAGATGAAAATGCAATCACTCTCCTGAGTGTTTATGTGGTTTGCTAAATGAATTGTGACGTGCACTTCTAAAGAATTGGCCAGAGAAAATCAATTTAATAGAGATACCAACACTGCAAAGTGCCACTTATCTTTATACTCGCTGTTGGACACTTTGTGGCTGTGCTTTTTATTACAGTGTATTAGATCAAGCGGCAGAAAGTAATATTACACCTGAATAACCTGACTGAATTAGTGATAATATCCATCATATTACATATAATAATTCTATCATGTTGAATATAATGTAATATCATCAGCATATAAAGTTGTACTATGCTCATAAGGCATTTATAAGGTATATTCTTCCAGAATCAATGGGTATATCCTTCACTGAACAAAAATATAAACACGACATGTCAAGTATTGATCCCATGTTTCATGAGCTGAAATAAAAAAAAGCACAAAAAGCTTATTTCTCACAAATTTTGTGCACAAATTTGTTTACATCGTTGTTAGTGAGCATTTCGCCTTTGCCAAGATAATCCATCCACCTGACAGGTGTGTCATATCAAGAAACTGATTAAACAGCATAGCCATTACACAGGTGCACCTTGTGTTGGGGACGATAAAAGGCCACTCTAAAATGTGCAGTTTTGTCACACAACACAGATGTCTAAAGTTTTGACGGAGCGTGCAATTGGCATGCTGACTGCAGGAATGTACACCAGTGCTGTTGCCAGATAATATGAATGTGTATTCCTCTACCATAAGCTGCCTCCAACGTCATTATTATGCCCTACAAGGCCCATCCATGCCTGCACCCCTGCCCAGTCATGTGGAATCCATAGATTAGGGCCTAATGAATTTACTTCAATTGACTGATTTCTTTATATGAAACGTAACTCAGTAAAATCTTTGAAATTGTTGCATGTTGCTTTTATATTTATGTTCAGTGTACATATCATTACCACCGAACAGAAGTACATCTTACAGACTATTCTCATGCTCCTCACAATATGCTATGGGGCTACGGCTCAGCTGTGTGAGGCTGTAGTGTACAGCCGTCACATTACACCCTGCATCTGCAAACTCTAAATTGGCCAGAATGATACAATGACTCACATCAAAGGCACAATCACAGTTCATTTGAAGTGCATGCACAATGCACCAGGGCAAGGATCAGCCATGTCCAGCGAAGTGGTCTTCTTCCCAGAATACAAACATCTTCCTTGTTCTTGGTGGATGTCTTTGCATATTCATGCCTTTCCAAGTGGCCCTTTAATTATAGACTGCAGATTCATATTCATTGGATCTTTTGTTTTTGTACAGATGTTTTCTAGCCACATGTGCAGGAATAGGAATGGGTAAATATTTCACCACAGTAGCTCTCAATTTGTTTTGGCAATAGGGGAAAGAATCACAATAGAACATGTTTATACAGTATATACACACATATACGTTTATATTTGCTATAATATAAACCATTTATTGGCTTAACAAGGACATTGAAGAAGGCGGTATAGAATACATTAAATATCCACATTCCCTATCAAACCAGTATTGATGCTTTGCCTCAAGGTGTCAAAAAGACTAAACATAGGCTATCAAAAGAGCTGTTGTACATTTGTGCTGGGATGTCTGGTATCCAGCATCTAGGAGAGAGATACATGGAGAAATACCCAGAACTGGAAAAGGGTCTATACCTATCTAAATGGGTCTATACATATTGATGTGTGTGCTCTTTAGGTGATTGGACCTGATATTGATTTGTGTGTCACAGAAACACCTGAGAAAGATGACCTTGTGATAGGCTATATAGCTACAGTATAGGCGTATATAGGCTATAGGCCTATCGTCATCATTATCGTCATTGGTACAACTCGTCTAACCGCTTACTAGGCTATTTGGTGATTGCTGGTGCAATTCAAATACAATATCCTATAACATTAATTTTTCTTGAGATCACAGGTGGACCAGGTGGATGTGGTCCTTCTGTAGCTCAGTTGGTAGAGCATGGCGCTTGTAACGCCAGGGTAGTGGGTTCGATTCCCAGGACCACCCATACGTAGAATGTATGCACACATGACTGTAAGTCGCTTTGGATAAAAGCGTCTGCTAAATGGCATACATTATAACATTGTTTTATATGGATGAATAACAAATGGGTCGTTCCACTATTCCTGTGCCTTTTGAGAAGTGTAACTTGGTAAAAAAAAAAACATATCTGCAGTAAGCGACTTTTAAGTGCTAAATAAAGTAACTAGGTTGACAGTCACAAGTTAAGGTTAAGTTTAGGCATTAACTCAGACTTCTTAAGGTTAGAGTTAAGGTTTGGGATAGGCTTAAAACAAAAATATAAACAAATACAAAATAAACTACTTTCTATCGCTGGATTCCAACATGCAACCTTTGGAATCAGAGGATCCTTACTCCTGTCCGTCATTCTCGTTCCGCAACGCCCTAGAAAAAACCGAAACCTACTTGAAGGTAACAGTGCTCATTGTTCCCCCTAGTGGACGGTTTCCATGACATCTCCCGACGTCCTCAGACATGTATGGACGTCTAACACTGATTTGTTTCACGGGTAACCTGTCTAGCCATAAAAAATAGTAGAACTAACTCACCGCTTTTACGCGATGATTTCACTATTGGATGTGCAATGTCTCTTTGAATTTTGTTTTGTTTTATTAGGCCTAGATGACATCAGATCAAGCGTTAACCTGCGATAGCACACACCCCGCATAGCGGATGTTTGGCGATGTCAGCGGTGGAACTGTGTTGGAGCCATGAAATCAGTGAGCAGCTGCTCTAGCGATCATTCTCGCTCAACCACGCCTGCCCCACTTCTGTTAGACTTTCAGAAAGAGAGTGTATGCTATAGAAAATGACGCTCAAATTGTAAAATCATTCAACAAAATAATGAGCATTTCTTTCATCCTAATCAAGGTGTAGATGACTTCTCACATTCCAGTGTTCAAACTTGGAAACAATGCGACTCAGTGCAGCCAATAGCAATCTCCGCTTGTGGGATTTGACAGCTCTAATGCAGTTCCACCTCCAACATCAACTATGCGGATATCGGCTAAAGCGGATATTATTGAAAACTAGAGTTTAGTGCACGTTACATGGCTGACCTTAAAATACGGGACATACTTAAATGGATCACTAATCATATAATATAGCCGAAATAATAATCTTCAGAAATGACTTTGTCAAAGCAACAAAATAACTAGGGCTTTACAATGATGGGGAAACTTTACAATGTGGGGATTAAATGAGTTCAAATCTTCCTTGAAGTGACACAGGGTTGACGGAGGGCACTTTAGCAAACCTTTGTTCATATAACAAATCAGATGAATTAAAATGCCATGTGGTCTATATTAAAAATTACTTCAGTTAATATAAAAAGTTTCTAAAATAAAATATTGGTGCATGGTTTCTACTTAAAATTTCAAAAGGGACGCAAAAGGCACTCTTTTCGAGGAACAGACCCAAATAACTGAATAGACGAGTCGCTATAGTCGCTTCCAAGATTTGTAATAACGACAATAAAACAAAGGACAGGATAATCTAAGGGGGGTTAAACCCATTTAGAAAAAGATTATGGCATTCGACCAATTCCACTTCCAAAATATATATATTTTTTTACATAAAAAAAAAAGAGTTTAAACGCACAAAGAACATTTGCTTAGAACGGTAAAGTTTCCGCTTTGTTAATTGTTAATGCACGACATTTCTTGGTGGAGGTGTATATATAAATAGTTATATTTATTCTGATAGAATAAAGACCTCCCAACTATTTAAAGTATTACGCCGATGTACGATAATTGATTTGATCACATCGGCTGCTGATATAATCAAATCGCACTTTTAATAAATCCACTTTAAATCCACACTTGGTCCAATGCTAAAGCCCCCGTCCCCCTTAACATATAAGCGTCATTTAATTTATAATATAAGAAACATGCATTCAAATACAAATAATACTGGAGTGGATGAGAGGGTCTTGACTGAGGAGGCTTGGCACACACGTTTATCACTTCATCTATGCTACTCATGAAAGAAGATTAAACAGTTTGGTGCAATAATCTGAAATTCACATGGGCGAAATCTAAAAACAATAAAAGCAATCAATTAAAGCCGCCCATAGGCCGAAAGCTTGAGAAAAAGCTGCTATCTACTTCTAATAATACATCTATACTATTATTATTTGCTACAGTAGGATAGTAGTAATTATGCTGTCCGCACTTTATATAGTGAGTATACAGCCTATACAATTTTCTGGAAAATATGGCACACAGTAGGCATCAATGGTGTCTATAATACAACTTTCTCTTCGCAAATGCATAGAAAATGCTCTTTACAAGTTACCGAAGTGCTTCCATTATATCAATAAAAAATATGACAGGTTTGTGAAATAATATATTAATATGTCATAAGCTAAAACAATTCTCTATTATCCATCATTCTTTGGTGACAGGCTTGTCTACATTTGATTCCAAAGCAATGACTATGACGTTTCATTTTGCCATGATGTTTCTTCCGAATGTCAACATTTTGATTAGTAGACTATACTTAATTCACCACTGTATCAACTAAATTCATATTCCAATTCTTGATTCACTAATTTAGGCTACCCACTGCCCTCTCCAGACCACCAACGCGATTTTTCTCGTGCATGCTCAAAAAGCTATTTTGATAGGGTTTATAGGCTAGCCTACCTCCAAGTTATAGCAACCGTGCACCTGCCGTGCAACATTAATATGTAAATGTGACTTCTCTTTTGAAACATATTGTCATTATTTACAATTCTGTAAGACAGTGTCATCGGCAAACATAGCCTAGGCCCTCCGTTGAGCAAATACCCCCAGCTTTTGGTGTAATTGAAATGAACTAATCGTTCATAAGACATTGCCCAAACAAAGAGAGCAGGCCTCGTCCGGTGCACATGGAATGATGTTGCAACACGATTCGATGCCTTTGGTAGCTTGCCGCACTGGCGCGTAGCTTAATACAGCTGCCATTTGTCTTGCGAAGACCTGGGATTCCACTTCTGTAAGTGTTTCGCCTGAGAAAGGAATATACCACAATTGTCCAACATTCTGAAACCGTCGAACAGTGTTTGCTACAAAAATACTCCAGTGAATAATTTCCATCCATCTTGTTTCTTTCTTGTTGCCCTCACCGTGACATGAAAGTTGAGATCATAGCTTTTCATTTTGTTGAATTGGGTTAACAAGCACGGACTCCACACAAGCTCATTTGCTTCACTTACATCTCCGGTGCATTAGCAGGAACGGTTCAGGACCCGGGCCCTCACTCTAAGCGCAGAACCCCTTTACTGACCTCTCCAAATCTCTCTCATGTTATTGAGCCAGTGGTGGCGGAATGCATCAAGTGCCCCATTGACAGCAAATATGCCATCCCTCTACTCCAAGACGTTCGGGATCTTTTCAAATATAACCTCAAAAAGAGTCGCTTGCGTTTTTTGTATATTATCTCAAAATGTTCGATATGCAAGTAGACTGTGCGTTTCTGGGGGATAGAAGAGGTGATGCAAAATGATAGAGCTAGTAAATAGCACAACGTTAACACAATTCAAAGATAATTCCGAATTCACACCATAGTTAGTTACTGAAGGCTACAGTCACCTCAAGAGAATCGGTCATTGCTGGAAAGTCCAAACACAGGCCTCTATCATTAAGGGTCATTGTTCTGATTAGTGCTCGAGTGTCTCCTATTCCCAATCAAAATGTCTGTTTTGCTTTGTGCTATATTAACTACGGTGCAAATGTTGATCTGATTACAAGTGATACTGAATTGACTAGCTAGTGGAAAACAGTATGTAGTCTAAATGGAACATTACTTGGACTTGTTTCATAATATGAAACTCAACGAAAGTTATAGGCCTATAGATAGCCTATGGGGTATATTTCTACAATGATGTAGCCTAATAATGTAATAACACTAAAATGCATTCCTATAGGCTACGATTCTGACCTATTATGGGTTTGTATATATAAATAAATGGTGTAACATGTCAAGAAGAACCGTAATTATCCTATCAGTTTTCCATAGCTACACCAACGACTGGGTTATGGAACACCAATCTAGCATAACAATTGGAGTCTAATTTTACCGGTTGAATTAACATTGATCAAATTAACATTCATTCAAAAGTTACAGTAAATGAAAACATCAAGACAAAACAAGTTACCTGCAATAAGCTGGAATTCAACAGACCCGAGCTGGAAAGATTCCCTTTCATGCTATATACCAGCACAAGCGATAGTGGTACATAAAATGGAAAAACATTTTGTGAATATAGGCCTATGTATTTATGGTCCCGAGACATGCAAGTTTCAATAGAAAGTCATTATTGCTATTTTTGTTATCGAAGGTTTCTCTGTGCAGTCATGATAATGCGAACGTGGTTGGAATGGAAGAAATTTGAGTGCAGTAGCCCATAACCATACCCTTTGGAAGGTCCACAAGATTGAGCGGTTTGGTTATTTGCATGGGGCTACATCCAGGAAAAAGACCGAAAAGAGCCATCCACCACAATACAATTCGTTTATGATATGGCTCATTCAACAGATGCATTATGGAAAGCAGACAACTAAGATTTTATCCGATCTGAACATATTTTAACAATGAGCATTATAGCCGATGCTACAATTGTTGCTAGGCTGAAAACTTTGATGTAGCCTAGGCCTAACAAAAAAAATGAAAGAGCAAAATGGTATTCAAATTAAATAGTTGATAAATGACATTAGGCTATAGCCAATCAGAATTTTAAAGTGGTCTACAAAAAAATTGCCTAACCCTACATCTTGACTTAAGCAAGATCGCCTATCAGACAGAATCAAGACAAGGCCATTTATCAAGAAAATACGTTCTATATGATTTATGATTACCATACTTGGCCTAAAATCTGAAAAATTCACATTCACAAAACAATTATTTAATTCTAAAAAAATTACATGTTGAATATGCATGTGTGTGTGGGCTGCACAAATGTGACTGTGCTTCAGCACTTGTCATTTCCTGGTATTGCCACCTCTTTCTGCCACAGGGATTTTAGCATATAGACTACCGCAATCTGCACGGATAAGAAATGATCAAGTATAATTAATTTAATACAGATTGACAAAAGATAATTTCACGGAAATCAACTCACCTGTTGTCAAGTCAATACCTCTCAAACATTCGAGGTAGCCTAAAAATGATTTAGACAGTTTTATAGTAACTTAAATCGCGCAATCACCGTATGGCCTATATTTTATCTTTTTAAAATGTTCAAATTAGCCTGCATGCGGTTCGCAATTGCCTACATCTGATGCATTGGATGAGCAGGTGAACTCGTTTCTCACTGGGCACAGACGTCAGTTTAAAGACCGTTTTTTGTTGAGCTGTCAACTTATTTTCATTCAATGTGAAATTAACAAAATGTCACCATGTCATTGGATTTAGGTTAAACGTATGTTGACAACTTTTCCACCTTCATTCAACGTCACACACATTTTGTTGTTTAAATGACATGGAAGCAACGTTGATTCAACCTGCCGTTGTCCGGTGGTCTACCAGAGATAAATGACCATTATAGATCAAAGTAAATGGCAACAATGAGTTATTAACTCAATTAGCATGCTATTGGTGATCCATCTTTTTGATTTTAAAATAGATAAGGACTTAATACACATTTAATTGTTTTTGATGAATCTCGTTCATATCAAGGACTGATCTTTGATTTGAATCCATGCCATCTTTGCGGTGTAGGACATTGTGCCATAGGCTACTCTATCCGTTCCCATATCCACAATTAAATATGCCTAATTGGAAAGTACCAGGGATGACTGGACAAGTAAGCAAAAGTGGAATTTGTTTGTCTTCCAATGAGTGACACATTAAACGCGATTAATAACATAGGGTTGGTTATTTTCACATCTAAATATGATTTGAATAAAGTATTATTTTAAAATACGAATCCATTGTATTGTCTGATTACATTTTGTAAAGAAGCAAAAATAATAATTTTTATGATCGTTATTGTATGGGGTAATGCAAGCCTACCAATATGTCAATTGAAAAAAATATATAATCACACCCTTAAATGCAAAATGTGACAGCTTGGATGGTGACAGAAAGTCTTCATTGTGGTGCCTGATTCGGTCTCTGGGTGTCTGTTCGAAGAGCTCTCGAGTTTTAAAAAAAAGGTTGCCATTTTATTTTTTGGCTGGAGCAACAGCTTTACCCGAATGCACCAAAACTATAGCCCATTGCCTCACTTGAAATCCGACCAAAGAATCAAAAAATATATAATTTTCGAATTAGTTCCATATCACATGTATTTATCAAGTTGACGTTTAAACCATATAAATGACATATTGCTCATCTTAAATCAAAAGTAAAATGTTCCTAAATTACCCGGTTAAAATGTCAATGCCCATTGTTGGCATGTTTGGCTCGTTGCTCCGCCCCTCGTGTTTGTCGTAAACCTGGCGCCTGGCTAGAGTCAAGACAAGATAAGAGCGCCCAAGGCTCCCCTCCTTCTCCAAGGCGATCCATTGGAAATCTCAGACGGACTCACAAGTACTCTTGTAGGTGTCCTGCAGCAGAGACACAACACTACGGTCGGACTTGTTCCGCGTTCAGCCAAATTCACCTGCGGGCTAAACCATGTCCTTGAGCCCAAAGCACTCAACTCCCTTCTCAGTGACAGATATTTTAAGCCCGATCGAGGAGACCTACAGAAAGTTTGGAGGCATGGACAGTACAGGGAACCTCGCGTCTTCGCTGGGCGCATACCGACAAACTCAGGTGTCTCAACCGGGCATCCAGCAGCACGCCATGTGCCATAATACCGGGGTGGGGAGCACCTATCACATGCCACACAGCGTCTCCCAATTTTCCAGTGCCATAGGAGGCTACTGTAATGGGAGCATCGGGAATATGGGAGACCTCCCGTCTTACCAAGACACAATGAGAAACGGCGCAGCAGCAACTGCGTGGTATAGCGCAAACACCGAACCCCGCTACCCAACAAGTAAGTTGAACAAGTAGCCTTTGATGTTACTTTTAAGAAATGCAATTATTTTTGTATAACTTAAATGTAAACTACAACTTGAAATGGTGATTAATTGAATTGCGCACCACGATTAAATTCAAATAATTTTAAACGAAACCGGTATCCAATATGCATTTATTTAACTGTGCCGTTGAAGTTTCTAGATTCATGGGGGCTACCACTGGGATGAACATGACCGGGATGGGGACATTGGCAGGGATGGATGCCACCAAATCCATGGTCACCTTACACTCTGCGCCCAGGAGAAAACGACGGGTGCTCTTCTCTCAGGCCCAGGTGTACGAGCTGGAGAGGCGCTTTAAGCAGCAGAAATACCTGTCGGCACCCGAGAGAGAACACCTGGCAAGCATGATCCACCTGACACCGACCCAGGTAAAAATTTGGTTTCAGAACCACAGGTACAAAATGAAACGCCAGGCAAAGGACAAAGCGAACCAGCAGATTCAACAGGAGAACGGCAGTGTGTGCCCACAGCAACAGTCACCGAGGCGGGTAGCAGTCCCGGTTCTCGTGAAGGATGGCAAACCCTGCCAGAACGGGTCAAGCATAACGACGTCTGGGCAACAGCAGGTGCAGCAGCAGCAGAACGTGTCCGGTGGTGCGATGACGGCATCGGGAAGTGTGGTGGTTAATCACCATAATCAGCAGGTGAATAATCCGTTATCATCCGAAGAATTGGAGGAAATGTCCCCCAGTTCCCCTATCCTACACAGCCAGATAAACATGGCTCAGACAGACGCGGCTCTCCTCGAGTACACCAATAACATGGTCAGTTCAAACCTGCTTTATGGCAGAACTTGGTAAAAGGGATAAACCTGCCATTTTATATTTTCATTCTGGAGAATACATCAAGTGGATTTTAAGACGAACAAAAACATCGGGAAGGACAGTGGTCGTTGGTGACATGGACAACAGAAGCACCATACTTCCTTGACATTTGAGAGGTGCATAGACCACCTATTTTTAAGAAAGTCGACCGTGCGTGTTTTACTTTGAAAGAGTTTTTGAAAAAAAAAAAATGAGACTCCAAGCACTCGGTGACGGTGTGAAGGGAGTGAAGTTTTATTGGTTGGAATTAAATTCTTTAAGGACACATTGAGGGTATCAGGCCAAAGTATTGTAATATTTCGATGAATGAACCTGAACTGTATATATAGTTAACACATTTCATGTGACAGTGATTGTTTTTAAACTAAATATTTCTTCGTTCATTTTTTGTAAATTACAAATGTGATGGCTGCATAGCATACATATATACACATCACAATCCAGTTGAACTAACAATAAATTGCTTGACATGTAAGCATATCTGCTTATTCATGTGGCACATGCGGATGTAACGAAGTTCACCTGTAGGTTATAGCGCAATTTTGATTAAGACGTTGGCCTAATGCAATTATTTGTTATTAGTCCTTATCACCCAATTATTGAACGAAAGAGTCAAAATATAAATGCCAATATTTCTTACCGTTACAAGCAGGCCTGGTTAAGTAAACAAATATTTAAGCACGTAGTCTATAGCATGATAAAGTCCCAAAATGCAAGACTATTTGCAGGATATTTAAATGGACCGTGACTGATTTGACCAAACAATGGAAAACAAAGATGAAAGGCGAGAATTTTTTAACTACTGTAATAACTGGAGCTCAATTGTTGTTTCACATTTTCAATAAATATAATTTGTTATTCGTGGGCTCTTTGATTTGAACATTTGAAATATAAGCACGCAAAAATGTTAACTATTAGTGATAAATTTGCCTAGTTTATAATCGGGCCCGCATTAAATAAAGGGGCACTGAATGGCCTATTAAGTATATTTATTTAATATAAAATAAATTAAATCTATTTAAAAGGACCATCAAGTTACTTATTATGTACCTGTGAAACTGGGAGAGACTGATTTATTAAAACCGGTAGGAAATGAGATATGGTTTCTGATTAGGCTATGTAATTATGTCTCAAACAAAGACTCTATGCAACTGCTATGGAGCTGTCAATCCAAGGAATTTTGAATTGACAAAAAAACAAAAAACATTGTAAAATAATTAAACCATTGTCCAAAGATCTGCTATGTTCATGATTTAGGAATATTTAGTTTACAATGAATACTTCACATCAGAAAGCTTATGACGATTGTGAGGATTGATAGAGGAGGAATATGATTTGAAAAATGTAAGGTATAAGTGATGCAAATAACTGAATCGTTTAATTTGGCTATATTTATGAACATTTGAAATAAAATATTAATCTAAATTAGGGTCAATATCAACTTTACAAACAAACTGACAATGACACAATTGTCTTGACTCACTTGTATTTCACAAGTTTTACAGGCATTATTCTTAAAAATTCAGTACATAAGAACATTTCCAGAATTATTAAAAGAAAACAAGTAAAACAGCCTGAAAGACTAATAAAGCGAAAAAAAAAAAATCATATTCGCCTTCTGCCCATCTAAGCCTAAATTTAACTCCAATTGTATCGTCTTGCTGGGGGTGGCAAGGGGTAATTCCGTCCAGCGCTGTGTCCCTGTAAAACACAGAAAGGACCAAACCGGTCAGAAGGGCTGCACAATAAACAAAGCATAAAGGGCAAAGAAGGCAGCCATTAGTGCAGTATAGTATGCATAAATTATCTGGAGGTGTCCTCGTCAGGTGGATATGGTCAAAGTCATTACCGGTTGTCCTCCACGGTCTCCTCTACGGTCATCCTGACCACGTTGTTGGTGGTAGCCACCCTGACCCTGCACCCCTCTCTGCATGTTCTGCTGGTAGGCAGCTCCCTGGGACTGCATCGACCGGTCCCAGCCGTGCCCACCACTACCACTATACTGCTGCCTGCTGGGGAACAAACATTACAATTGTCGTTTTGGATTTTACATTTATGGACTGTATGCCTACATTGCAATTCGGTTCTTAACTGCCATGTTGTAGAAGATTACTAAAACTACATCACTGCCAATTTGCCTTTGATTCTAAAACAATGCAGATTAGTTAAACACGAAGTTAAAACATCTAGCTAATGACTAGGGCCGGAATGATACCAGTATCGCAATATCTTTTCCATGGCGAAAATTAAAACACGAAGCAGACTAAAATCTTTGGTCCTTTAGAAACCTGCTGTATGTAAAATATTGTGTTCTATAGTTTGGAAAAGAAATACGTGACTGGATGACAACACAACATTAGTTTCCAAGTCGCGATCCTGGTATCATCCCGGCCCTACCCAAATAAACAAAATCAGAATTTGAACTTTCTTTAGAATTCAATACAGTCTTTCCTCCTAATTGACAGCTACAAAAACACATTTGCCATGCTGGACAATTTGGGCTTTAGGCCCTCCCTGCATTTGTCCTACCCATTTAGTCAAAATATGTCAGAGCACCTGATCAGGAGCAAAAATAAAATATATGTTTCAAGTTCTATTGATGCAGCCTTCAAAATTGACCGTGGTGACCTAGCATCATCCCTGCTAATTGGTATAGACCTGGAGATTGAATTCATAAAAAAGAAAGAAAAGGGCCACCCATTTCACATGATTGAAAGTATAAGAATATTAAATTAATGCCAGAGTATGAAATAAACCATACATTTACATGTGGCTTGAATCATGAACTGCATTCATCCCTGAAATGAGGACACCACATTTCCTGTGTGTGATGAGCACACAGTGGGTCTCCATGAATAACACCTCAGCAATGTGTCCATCCATAAGCCAAGCCACCACATTAAGGTCTCATCTTATTCACTACAATTGGCCAAGGAAAAAGTAGGAACCGTTGTCGAGGGGCCCATCCCTCATTATTGAACCATGTCACATTCTTCCCCAATGCCAGACTTAACAGAGCACTGGAATCTGTAATCCCTCCTCAAAGTTCCTTATGAGTTGCATTTCGGTCCTGTTCGTATAAGTAGTTAAAAGAAACTGTTTTCAATTCGCCCACTAATAACTAGTGACCTAAGGTGACAGAGAGCCACAATAGGCCTGGTAGGCCTGAAAATTTGAACCAAAGAAGCTGATTAGCCCTTCAAGAGGTCTGGAGCCAGAAACAATGGCGGGTCTGTGCGGACACAGTGGCTGTGGTGCAGAAATGTTACCGCTGGAGCAGTATTAGTGATGCCTCATTAAGTCGGCCAAACCTCAAGAGAAATTTGTTTAGCACTCCCAAATTGTTAATTCATCTCTAAGCCCCCCCATGGCGCAGCCCAGTGGGCTCAACTAATATAGGAAGGCCTGTCATCTACCTGGACATTAAGGGTGACTGCGTAATCACCACTAAACCACTGGAATATTCTCTACTAACCACATACAGTAACAGTCAAACGTTCAGACAACTACTCATTCAAGGGTTTTTCTTTATACTTACCATTTTCTACAAAGTAGAATAATCGTGAATATATCAAAACTATGAAAGAACACATTTGGACTCATGTAGTAATAAAAAATAAAAAAAGTGTTAAATAAATAAAAATATTTTATATTCTTCAAAGTAGCCATCCTTTGCACACTCCTGGCATTCTCTCAACCAGCTTTTCCAACAGTCTTGAAGGAGTTACCACATATGCCTCTTCGGTCCAACTCATCCCAAACCATCTCAATTTGGATGAGGTCAGGTGATTGTGGAGGTCAGGTCATCTGATGCAGCACTCCATCACTCTCCTTGGTCATATAGCCTATACACAGCCTGGAGGTGTGTTTTGGGTCATTGTTCTGTTGAAAAATTAAATGACAGTCCCACTAAGCGCAAACCAGATGGCATATCGCTGCAGAATGCTGTGGTAGCCATGCTGGTTAAGTGTGCTTTGATTTCTAAGTAAATCACTGAGTGTGACCAGCAAAGCACCTCCTCCCCCATGCATCACAGTGGGAACCACACATGCAGATATCATTCATTCACCTACTACGTCTCACAAAGCCACGGCAGTTGGAACCAAAAATATCATATTTGGACTCATCAGACCAAAAGGACAGATGTCCACCGGTCTAATGTCCATTGCTCGTGTTTCTTGGCCCAAACAAGTCGCTTCTTATTGGTGTCCTTTGGTAGTGGTTTCTTTGCAGCAATTTAACCATGGATGGCCCGATTCACACAGTCTCCTCTGAACAGTCGATGTTGAGATGGGTCTGTTACTTGAACTCTGAAGCATTTATTTGGGCTGCAATTTCTGATGCTGGTAACTCTAATGAACTTATCCTCTGCAGCAGAGGTAACTCTGGGTCTTCCTTTCCTGTTGCGGTCCTCATGAGAGCCAGTTTCATCATTGCGCTTGATGGTTTTTGCAACTGCACTTGAAGAAACTTTCTTGACTGACCTTCATGTCTTAAAGTAATGATGGACTGTCGTTTCTCTTTGCTTATTTGAGCTGTTCTTTCCATAATATGAACTTGGTCTTTTACCAAACAGGACTATCTTCTGTATACCACCCCTACATTGATTGGCTCAAAACACACTGAGGAAAGAAATTCCACAAATTAACTTTTAATAAAGGCACACCTGTTAATTAAAATGCATTCCAGGTGACTACCCCATGAAGCTGGTTGAGAATGCCAAGTGTGCAAAGCTGTCATTAAGGCAAAGGGTGGCTACTTTGAAGAATCTCAAATATAATTGATTTGTTTAACACTTTTTTGGTTACTACATGATTCCATGTGTTATTCCTTGTTGATGTCTTTATTATTCTACAATGTAGAAAATAGTCAAGGGTTTGTTTTTACTGAGTAGGTGTCCAAACTTTTGACTGGTACTGTATATTACACTAAACCTCATGTAATAAAAAAAAAAAAAAAAAGGTACTACCATGGTTCATTTCCTATGCTGCAGTGAAGGCTTTGGACAAATACTACAACATCCATTCGTAAAGTGTATATATAAATGCCACTGCAACAATCAATTACTTATCAGGCCCAGGATGAGAGGCCTTGCGAATACACGCCTATGTATTAAAAGCAGACAATGCCGTAGACTCACCTTGGATATTGCTGTACAGGGTTGAATGGGGGAGGTGCCCCTAGAAGACCCTGCTGCCTGGAATCTGTGACAAAAGAGAGACATTCAGAAAGTGGTTCTGGGGAACCAATGTCCCTAACACGCTACCAACCTATCGAGAGCAATACACCCTTTTAAAAACAGCAATACTTAAGGTGTACCTACCTAAAAATTTGGTTCTGATGAGTTGCCATCAGTGTCATTTTTATACACCTCCGTACATATTGCATAGATAAAACCAGCTATGAGACTTCTCTTTAGTGAAAATGCTAGTTTGAAACAAAGTGAGATTCCAAGGAATCCATTCCAAAGCAATCCCTTCGAGTGAAATTTAAATCTGTTGCAAGCAATTGTTTGGGAATCAAAACGGAAACTCAGGTTTAGCATACAACAGACTATGTAAAAATGTATTAAAAGTTAATTAACCCAGTTCACTTCAGCCTTAACCCTCAATATGAAACCAATAGATTTCAACCTAAAAACGGATCAAAAGAAAGTCACAATGATAAAATTAAGCCCATTCAAGCACTAAACCACAATAGGATTTGAGGTGGGGGTAAAAAAAAAAAAAATGCTGCATTTGCATTTCTTGTCTCCAGCAAAATGAAATAAGCATTCAGCGTGCAGCATTGTGGATGACTCAAGTACCCCTGGTTCCATCGCGGTGAGCCCCTTCACAAAGCCACACTTTTTAAAAAAGTAGCGAGAGCGGCTTCTTCCAGATCCGCTGTTGCCAAGGCAATGACCAGCTGCAAGCCCTGGACTTGTTTGTTTATAGGGGCAGGCCTGGTGAGTGGCTGAGACGGGAGGAGAGGGGGCGGGGTGAAATGAAAAGAACTTCAGCAAAGGAAAGCCAGTCATTTACAAACCTGGATTGGAGGTTGGTGTTAAAAATGTTTGATAGGAGGGGATAGGATATCTGGAAATAAGCATTTGGCCTGCTGGCACAGCACAACAAAAGTTTCACTTTGAGGCCAATGCTCAATGTTATGGAGAGAGAGTTTAATAATATGGTCTGAGATGACCAAGAGAATATGGACTGGTCAGTCTGACTTGCGGGGTGGAGTAAAATTGACCACAATAAATGTTTGTCAAGTGATTGAAAATTCTACAGATAAGAATTACGTACAATTGAAACAGACTAACAACGCATAACTGTTCATCCAAACAAAGTGATTAGGTTGCATCTGTGGACTTGTAAATCTTGACAGTTAATAATCTTGTGGACCAACAACCTTATTGCAGACCACCCACTCTGGCCCCAATTATACTCTGGTAACATTGTCATCCGTCTTCTGTCCTGTTGACCGGCAGTCAGTCAAAGGAGGAAATTACAATTAGGCGCCTGTCCTCCTTAATTAACAATGATCTAAAACTCTAGAGCTCCAAGCCATGTCACACAAAAGACAACGAACGATTACGCCTAAAGTCTCCCAGTACACTTCACATTCCCTTTATTAACCCAAGGGATAACAACTAGCTCAAACCAACTCCCTTTTTCTTCCAACAGTTGGCAACGTTCTATGCCTAGACCTTTCGGCCTGAAATGAGAATCACCTGAATTCCATGAGAATGCCTTAAAAGTGCAACTTCCAATAATGCAGTGACAAAGTTGCTAGTACAATGTGACTGGACGTCAGAAGACTAATGGCCACCGGCGGTGTCTCTCCGTTGGGTCATTACACAGCAGCTGTTTTTATTAGGCCCAACAACACCCCGCAGCATGTTTCAGAAGCAGCCGGTTGACACATCACCGCAGGAGGTAGTGGCACGCTGAAAGGGGAAGTTAACTTTGGTTTCAACCCTCTCCAGTCTACCACACATCCAATCAAATGGGATCGTCCCAGAAGGCTTTTATCAGAGGGGCCAGTGTGTCCAGAAGCACTCGACAATCTCATTACCACCCGCAGTCTCCCAGTGCAGCCAGCACCACTAATCAGCGACACAGGAGCTACCCCCAACCCAACACAAAAGGCTCCAACCTGACCAGGGTGATTACTGACAACCTAGTGGATCCTCCCTGAGAGAGACAGTTCACAGCAACAAAAGCCTTTGAGCGCTGAGCTCCCTACTGTCCCAGAGTTGTCACATTTGTAGTCCCGTCTCAATAACTTGTCTGGCTAATTGTGCTGTTGGGACCAATATCACCTCACACCATATATAGACTAGTAAATCTGTGCATCCTTTTATAAATTGGTGGACGAAAACTGCTAGATTCTCTTATGGATGGAATGGGAATATATACACACACTTACAATTATTTGATGTACATTTCCCTCCGACTTAAACCTGCAATGTCACTTTTGTGGCAATCTGACCAAATTCAAATAGAAATGCAAGTTATGGATTTAATTCACATTGAAAACAAGTTATAGATCGGTCACTCATTGAAAGTGTAAAAAAAGAGGCAGATCTGTTCTACGTGCGCCATTTCCATGTTTCCCGTTCTTCAGTTCAAATTGAGTCTTTTTTAGACACCAGCTTCAAACAGCAAAATTAAATGTAAAAAAAAAAAGTTATTGAAAATATCATTTGTGCCACTGGTTAATCAAGGCAAGTGTCAAAGGGACAGTACGCTAAAATTAAACTTACATTTGTATTATTCCTGCAGTTTTGGCAAATTGTATCGTCAGGACTAGAAGGCCATGAATTTTAAAAATCCCACCGTTACATAAAGTGACAATTTGAAGAGAAACAGGCCCACAATCAGATGGGCCAGAGTATTAACCCTGATTGCCTTAATCAAAATAACTAATATAGATAAAAAGAGGATGAAGTCCGTCCTACGCTGCTAATTGGCAAGTTTACCATCAGGGATGAACAGCAGAGGCCAAGGGAGGCTGCCGCAATCCGAGGGAACCAAAAGCCTTATTTGCATCAAGTGCCACTGGAATAGCCTCTGCTCCCCCACAAGCTATCAGCAGCCAGATGAGATTATTCATCAACTTGCAAATGGGAACATCAAAGTCAAATTGGAGAACTGAGTCCGAGTCCCAAAAGGCTCACTATTCCCTGTATAGCGTACTACTTTTGAGCAGAGCCCTGCTATCAGAGGAGGATGGGGCTGAGACCGGGGCCTGGGGACAACCAGGAGCCTCTGATTAGGGGCTAGGAGACCGAGAGAGAACGGCCCACTCCAGATTACGCCATTCCAACTCCCCAGTGTTGAACAAAAGGGCCATTTAATTGTATAATATATAGTTATTTTTATTCTTAGAAGAGGTACAATATGTCAGCCGAAGACAAAGGAAGTGAAATGTAGCAGCAAGTAAGAAAGGATGCAACAAAACGGCTTTTTGGATCTGAGCTTACTGTCCTATCACCTATTCAGATAGTTACTTCTCGACACCTGCATTGAACACGTAAAGACTTTTTAAAATGGGAGATGCAGCGATTGTGTTTGTCTAAGGCCTGACTGTGTGTGTGTGTGTAAGAGGACTTACGTGAGAAGTGACCACCACCACTGTGGGGGGGCCTGCTGTAGTTCCCCTGGTGGTAGTTGCCAGGGGGTGGAGCGTTGCTGTACTGCCCACCTCCCTGCTGCTGTCGGTTAATGCTGTGACTGAAAACATGCAGCGTAAATCACAGCTATTAAATAATCTGCTATAGGCTGTTCCATACACACTGTTCCTTAAGCCCCAGTCGCCAGTCATATAGCTGACTACAAACCCTAATGTGGCCTGCTTCTTCATTGAGTAACACATCGGGTGCATCAGATGCCTACCCATACATTTTTATATATTATAGCTGCTAATACTAACCATTTGCTGTCACATCAACACAAGCATACCAAACTCTGTGTGTGGGGGGGGAAGAAAAATAAATAACTAATTTATGCCAGGTTTTCCTAATTACCAGTCTCTAAACACCTGCCCATTTGGCCCCATCAAGGCAAATAACTGTTTAAATTACAGAATTAAGGATTTGGTGGACAAAAAACATTTCTGAATACATCAGGTTTCTTTGGCAGCATGCATAATTCATTCCTGAACATGCTACAGTCCAGAATCAGCCAGATGTTCAATTACCCAGGTTCCTTAAAGGGGCATTCTGGGATTGGTACATCCATTCTTGGACTTTCCGTGAGCTTGGTTCAACTGTATTTACTTTGTAAACAACTTAACAGTAAACAAACAGCCTTCTGTGAATGTCTGACTAAGTTAAAGAGCTTAGATATCATATATCAAAGGGTGACCATTGAAGGGATATCATACAAGTTGGTCTGGCTGCGAGTCTAAAATGGTCAATGCTGTCTAGTCTGAAGAGATGTGCACGTACCCCAGGGCCCTGAAGGCTGACTGGTCCAGATGAACTTGCTGCCGGTTGGAGTTGAAGCCCAGTTGGGGCCTCCAGTTACCCCTACCACGGTTACCCCTCTCCCAGTCTCCAGGCTTCAGCACCTTGGCAGGAATCCTGAGAGACAAGGAGACACCACAAAACAGTAACAGAATAGGAAACACCACACTGGTCATAAAGAGCTCCATGATCCACCAAAAAAATGAAAAGACAATGACACACTATGACTTTCTCAAAGGGGACAGGGAGACATGAGTGATAAATGACAAATATACAGGATGCCATTCTTTAAAATCAGACGCAGTGTACAAACTCAATTGACAAACCATTTTAAAGGTGTAGCAATAAGTATTTTGATAAAATTTAAGATGAATATTTTACACTATATTAACATTGCTTAAAGAACAATGTGTCTAAGCACATACAGAAGGTGTAAGATAATATACAGCTCTGACTCAATGGGAACATGTTAATTATAAAACAATGCATTTCAATAACTTACTTTGCTCCATGAAGAATGACAGCCTTGAACACAAAGGTCTCTCCAAACTGTGGGTCCTTATATTTCACTCTGCCAAGAAAAAAAAAAGAATTTTACAATCATTTATTTTATGAATAATTGAATTTTTGAGTTTCAAAAAAACAAAATAAAAACAGTACTCCCTAAAAAAGTTTACATTTCGGTGAAACTCCAGGCAAAGCCGACTCCAAGCCTTGCATTGGCAACGAATTTAATAACCATCCTGCCCCAAGGAGAAATAGCGAGCCAAGGCATTTTAAAATCAGATACTCCAGCGTTGGTCGTAGAAAATGGCATCAATTCCGTTTGACATCAGCTTTGCTCTACTTCCAGTGTGAATGAGAAAGGCCATGTCCCAAAAGGCACCCTAACCCCTATATCTGGTCTAAAGCAGTGGACTATATACACGGAATAGGGTGCCATTTGGGACACAAACCCACTGAGAATAAGGGAGTCTCAGCACCTCTTAGAAGCTGACCCCCAGAGGGCCAAGCAGGTCGTTACATCCCAAGGACTTTTTTTTATTGTGCGGTAAATGAGCATTTGAAGTCGACCACTGAAGGAAAACTTGAAATTGGTTTCACACAGAAGATGACCTTAAATTTCTGCTCCTGGTCGAGATCAATCATGTAACGTAAAGCAGTAATGTGCCTTTACGACTATCACTCTGAGGATTGTCAACTGGCCCTTCAGGTGAACATTTGTCTGAAATTCAGTCTTTATACAAACGTGCACGTGTCCCAACTGGGAAGACCAACTGGTGTGACTAAGGTAAAAGACAATCCTTACCCAATGGCACTGTTCTGTGAAATGTCCCGTAGCATGGGGATGGGAGACTCCACTGGTCTAAGAACAAAAGCACATAGGTTAGCCATGATTCTCTCCAGAGAAGGATGAATAATGTATCAAAAAGAGTGATGAGAAAATAGATGTTCCTTACTTATCTGGTAGGATAGGGTCTCCGTCAAGATTTAATATACCTTGAATTCCATGGCATAGTTCCGCCGGCATCTCGGTGCCCTGAGGTAAACAGACATAATATTGCTTAAAGTTCATTTTAATGTAATGGTTTATGTATTTAGCCAGGACAGTCCTGTCAGTAATTGCAACTGTTTAAGGGAGTTCTACTACACAAATGAACTCCGCAAAAAAAAAAAAAAAAATCCTCACAGTCAACTGCGTTTTTTTTCTCCAACAAACTTGTGTAAATATTTGTATGAACATAAGATTCAACAACTGAGACAAACTGAACAAGTTCCACAGACATGTGACTAACAAATGGAATAATGTGTCCCTGAACAAAGGGGGAGGAAGTAACAGCCAGTAGCTGGTGTGGTCACCAGCTGCATTAAGTACTGCACCAGATTTGCCAGTTCTTGCTGTGAGATGTCGCCCCACTCCTAGCCCTCACCCCTCGATCCAACAGGTCCCAGACGTGCTCAACGGGATTGAGACCCGGGCTCTTCGCTGGCCATGGCAGACCACTGACATTCCTGGAAATCACGCACAGAACGAGCAGTATGGCTGGTGGCATTGTCCTGCTGGAGGGTCATGTCAGGATGAGCCTGCAGGAAGGGTACCCTGTAAAGCGCAGCGTTGAGAGTGCCTGCAAGCTCAGTCTGATGATGCTGTGACACACCGCCCCAGGCCTCGGTGTAATGCTCATTCCTTCTTTCCTGTTGTAACTCGGGCAGTTGTTGCCATCCTGTACCTGTCCCTGTACCGATCCTGTGCAGGTGTCGTTACACGTGGTCTGCCACTGTAAGAACGATCAGCAGTCTGTCCTGTCTCCCTGTAGCGCCGTCTTTGGCATCTCACAGTACGGACATTGCAATTTATTGCCCTGGCCACATCTGCAGTCCCCATGCCTCCTTGCAGCATGCCTAGCATGCCTAATGCATCCAACCCGGAAGCCAACCGCACCAATGTGTCGGAGGGTACACCGTGCACCTGGCAACCTTGGTTAGCGCTCACTGCGCCCGGCCTGCCACAGGAGTCTCTGGTGCGCGATGAGACAAGGACATCCCTACCGACCAAGCCCTCTCTAACCCGGACGACGCTAGGCCAATTGTGGACCTCCCGGTCGCGGCCGGTTACGACAGAGCCTGGGCGCGAACCCAGGGACTCTGATGGCACAGCTGGCGCTGCAGTACAGCGCCCTTAACCACTGCGCCACCCGGGAGTCTTAACGACCGTTCCACAAGTGCATGTTCATTAATTGTTTATGGTTCATTAAACCCTTTACACTGAAGATCTGTGAAGTCAATTGGATTTGAACAAAATTATCTTTGAAAGACCTGGTCCTAAAAAAGGGATGTTTCTTTTTTTACTGAGTTCATTAGGATGATGTGATCAAATTGCAGGGATGCTGCTTTCTTGCCATACCTCGTGAGATTCTCCACGGTACAGTTCCTGGATGAAGTCACAGATAGAATGGGACTTCCCCACAAACAGCATATCACTGCCAAGGCTGTTCCTCTTGTCTGAAACAAAGAGAGTGAACACATTAGCGGACCGACTAAGTCCATATACAAAAGGATTCCTGTAAGGGAGTACTTTACATATTAAACCTATTGATCGGCACTGACAACCGTCATTGAAAAAGACATTGCCAATTGAACACAGGGAGCAAACTTCACACATGGAATACTTCAGAATCAAAGTAGTGTGACATTCATCGTCAAGGAGTGGTATTCACACTTCAAATATTTCATTAATAAAGTACTGTGACTACCACTTAAAAATATATATTCTGAAGGAGTGGTTTACAATGGTGGCTTGAAGTTGAAGAGTCCCATTACTCACTTTCCTCTGGAGAGAGGTTTGGGTAGACTTCAGCCAGGGCTGCCCTGAGACGGCGCTCATCCACGAAGGGGAGCAATGCAACGCCTACACACAAGGTGAAAACAGTCAAAACGCATTTAAAAGTTTTTTACATTAGCAGTAGCGCTTGAGTGTTTAGCCGTTCGAAACCCGGAAGAGCAAGCAAAGCACACCGACCTGCATTCAGTGCCGTGCCAAGGTGTTCAGGTCAATGGTCAATTAACCTGTCGACTTACCTTGCCAAGCATACTTCTTTCCATTCAGGTCAATGGCAAAGTCATCAGGGTAGAAGTCAATGATTGAGGACTCCTGTTGGAGAACAAGTGCCAGGTTGGGGAATCAGTGATGAATAGAAGCAGCGTAGCAGTTTAGCAACTAATATGATGGCAACATTGGTCACACTATTATTTGGATAGTATCCCACAGACAATATCATTTACAGTGAGCTGCAAACGCATTGAGACTGTACTCAATTTTGTATTTTTGAAATAAATTAAACTAGGCAAGTCAGTTAAGAGACATATTTCCCTCACTAACTTTCAATCATCAGCTATCTGAGCAGCTAACCGATCGCTGCAGCTGTACATTGCCCATCTGTAAATAGCCCATCCAATCTACCTACCTCATCCCCATATTGTTTTTATTTATTTTACTGCTCTTTTGCACACCAGTATCACTACTTGCACATCTGCTCATCCATCACTCCAGTGTTAACCTGCTAAATTGTAATTACATCGCTACTATGGCCTATTTTATTGCCTTCCCACACACTGTATATATACTTTTCCCCCTAGTGTTATTGAGTGTACGCTTGTTTATTCCATGTGTAACTTTGTGTTGCACAGCTTTGCTTTATCTTGGCCAGGTCGCAGTTGTAAAGGAGAACTGGTTCTCAACTAGCCTACCTGTAAATAAATGATCATTTACAATGGACGGCCTACCCAAGCCAAACCCGGACCAATTGTGCGCCGCCCTATGGGACTCCCAATCATACAGCCTGGACCATGAAACTCCAGCACTTTCGATTTGAAATGAGAAAATAAAAATAAATTCTAAACACTTCTACTTTACAATAATTACAGGTGGTCCTGAATGAATCATGAAAAATGTTGATACCCAAGACATGCTAACCTCTCACCATTCATATATTCAATAGAGCCCCACAGCGATGTCATAATGCTTTCAGACAAGGCAACTTTTTTGGGGGGGGTATGATTCAATAAATACACAAAAGTATGTCGACCATTTCAGCCACACCCATTGCTGACAGGTGTCTTAATTTTTTTTTTTTTTAATCAAGCAATCTCCTAGGACAAACATTGGCAGTAGAATGGCCTCACTGAAGAGCTCAGTGACTTTCAACGTGGCACCGACATAGGAAGTCAAATTTCTGCCCTGCTAGAGCTGCCCCGGGCAAGTGTAAGTGATGTTATTGTGAAGTGGAAATGTCTACGAGTAACAACGGCTCAGCCGTGAAGTGGTTGGCCACAGAAGCTCAGAACGGAATCGCCAAGGGCTGAAGAGTGTAAAAATCATCCTCGGTCGCAACCCTCACTACTGGAAGCAACGTCAGCACAAAACCTGTTCGTCGGGAGCTTTATGAAATGGGTTTCGATGCTGAGCAGCCGCACACAAGCCTAAGATCACCATGCGCAATGCCAAGCGTTAGCTAGAGTGGTGTAAAGCTCATCGCCATTGGACTCCGGAACAGTAGAAACGCATTCTCTGGAGTGATAAATCACGCTTCACTACCTGGCAGTCCAATGGACGAATCTGGGTTTGGCGGATGCCAGGAGAACACTAAATGCCCCAATACATAGAGGAATAATGGTCTGGGGCTGTTTTTCATGGTTCAGGCTAGGCCTCAGGGAAGGAAAATCTTAACGCTACAGCATACAATAACATTGTAAATGATTCTGTGCTTCCAACTTGGTGGCAACAGTTCGGGGAAGGCCCTTGCCTGTTTCAGCAATGTCCTTGTGCATAAAAGACGGTCCAAACAAAAATGGTTTATAGAGGTCGGTGTGGAAGAACTTGACTGGCCTGCACAGTGCCCCAACCTCAACCCCATCAAACACCTTTGGGATGAATTGGAACGCCGACTGCGAGCCGGGCCTAATCACCCAACATCAGTGCCCGACCTCACGAATGCTTGTGGCCGAAGTACCCCGCAGCAATGTTCCAACATCTATTGGAAAGCCTTCCTAGAAGAGTGGAGGCTGTTATAGCAGCAAAGGGGGGACCAACTCCATATTAATGCTCATGATTTTGGAACGAGATGTTCGAGCAGGTGTCCACATACTTAGTCATAGTGTATTTGTGCATCTAACTTTCTCACTCATTCACAATTCATCCGTAATCATGGTAGCATCCACATTAATGTAGAAGTGTTTGGAAACATTTATTCTTATTTACAACAAAAGTACTCCAAAATTACACAATACGTTATATACAGTTGAAGTCAGAAGTTTACATACACTTAAGTTGGAATCATTAAAACTAATTTTTCAACCACTCCACAAATTTCTTGTTAACAAACTATAGTTTTGGCAAGTCGGTTAGGACATCTACTTTGTGCATGACAAGTAATTTTTCCAACAACTGTTTACAGACAGATTTCCCTTATAATTCACTGTATCACAATTCCAGTGGGTCAGAAGTTTACACACACTAAGTTGACTGTGCCTTTAAACAGCTTGGAAAATTCCAGAAAAATGGCTTTAGAAGCTTCTGATAGGCTAATTGACGTTATTTGTGTCAATTGGAGGTGTACCTGTGGATATATTTCAAGGCCTACCTTCAAACTCAGTGCCTCTTTGCTTGGCATCATGGAAAAGTCAAAAGGAAATCAGCCCTCCGACCTCAGAAAAATAATTGTACACCTCCACAAGTCTGTTTCATCCTTGGTAGCAATTTCCAAATGCCTGAAGGTACCACGTTCATCTGTACAAACAATAGTACGCAAGTATAAACACCATGGGACCATGCAGCCATCATACCGCTCAGAAAGGAGGCGCGTTCTGTCTCCTAGAGATGAACGTACTTTAGTGCAAATCAATCCCAGAACAGCAAAGGACCTTGTGAAGATGCTGGATGAAACCGGTACAAAAGTATCTATATCCACAGTAAAACGAGTCCTACATAGATAACCCGAAAGACCGCTCAGCAAGGAAGAAGCCACTGCTCCAAAACCACCATAAAAGCCAGACTATGGTTTGCAACTGCTCCTCTGGTCCTCTCCTCTGGTCTGATAAAACAAAAATAGAACTGTTTGGCCATAATGACCATCATTATGTTTATAGAAAAAAGGGTGATACTTGCAAGCCAAAGAACACCATCCCAACCGTGAAGCACGGGGGTGGCAGCATCATGTTGTGGGGGTGCTTTGCTGCAGGAGGGACTGGTGTACTTCACAAAATAAATGGGAAAATTATGTGGATATATTGAAGCAACATCTCAAGACATCAGTCAGGAAGTTAAAGCTTGGTGGCAAATGAGTCTTCCAAATTAACAATGACCCCAAGCATACTTCCAAAGTTGTGGCAAAATGGCATAAGAACAACAAAGTCAAGATATTGGAGTAGTCATCACAAAGCCCTGACTTCAATCCTATAGAACATTTGTGGGCAGAACTGACAAAGTGTGCGCAAGCAAGGAGGCCAACAAACCTGATTCCATTACACCAGCTCTGTCAGGGAGAATGGGCCAAAATTCACCCAAAATATTGTGGGAAGCTTGTGGAAGGCTGCCCGAAAAGTTTGACCCAAGTTAAACAATTTGAAGGCAATGCTACCAAATATTAATTGAGTGTATGTAAACTTCTGAATGTTTAATCACTGGGAATGTGATTAAATAAATAAAAGCTGAAATAAATTACTACTATTATTCTGACATTTCCCATTCTTAAAATAAAGTGGTGATCCTAACTGACCCAATACAGGCCATTTTTACTAGGATTAAATGTCAGGAATTGTGAAAAACTGAGTTTAAACGTATTTGGCTAAGGCTAAACTTCCGATTTCAACTGTACCATAAATTTTTATTGGGCCCAATATACTCTGAAACAACCCAAACAAACAGCATATGCATCCAACAAATGTGTCTAGTCACAAGCTTGATGTAGTCATTGCGTGCTAGAAATATGTGAGCAAATAAACTATTTTAATGTAAGTGAATTTGTCCCAATACGTTGTCCCCTAAAATGGGGGGGGGGGGGGGGGAGACTATGTACAAAAAGTGCTGCACATTTTTCAACTGTTCACCTGATATGGATGAAAATACCCTAAATTTGAAGAGGACAGTCTGCACTTCAGTGTAGCATTCCAAATCCAAAGCACTAGAGTACAGAACCAAAAGCAACTAAATGGGTCACTGTTCCAATAGTTTGAGCTCACTGTATATTTATGGTCTCCTATGTGTGATCTACAGTTGCGTACACTATCAACGATAACATTTTATGCTGAAAATGTGTAATATCAAGTGAAAACTTACTGGATTGCTCATGAGTGACCGCCATGTTTCAGGCAGGAAATTTCCACTGGCAGCAGGGAAAACACCCATCAGCTGCTCCAGGGGCTTGAACTGAAACACACAGCAACAGACTAGAACACGCCGCACAGAACATTACAGGCTTAAACCAGGGGAAGACTGAAGTGGAATGACAGAAAAAAAAAGCCTGCAGCCAGACCATTCTTACCGGCTTGGTCCCAAGCTCGAAGTCGGTGAACATGCCTTTGATGTCTTTGAAGTCTGAGGCGAACGGGGCGTAGTGGAACGGGAAGTACCACTTCCAGGATGCGCACCCCTGTGAAAAGCAACAGAAACAGTTGAGACGGCCCGGACAAATAATCCCCCAATACCTCACTAACTGCACTGACAGTGGACTAATTAGATGACTGGCTAAATGGGGCCCAATCACCGCAGATTTGTACTTTACTCATCTTTTGTGTAAATATTCATTTGCGGAAATGGCAATTCAACAGTAAAATAGTCAATAGATGGGCATCCTTTTTAGTAGGCTAAGTGTGAATAAATTCCATTTTAAATAAATAAATATATAAATATAGCCTACATGACACTAATCTCGGTGACATTTGCCAGTGAGTATGACTGACATTTAAATCTTATAAGATTGCATACTCAGGGAAAAATAGAAAATGGAAGTAGTAGAAGTTGCTAAACCATGAAGTTTAATCAGTGTAAGGAAGGAATGGTGGGAAGGACTTGGAAATCCATGAACATGTCCCAAAAACACTTTCCAATACCAGTTTAGTACCTCTTCACTTACTAACAAAATGAACACTGAAATTCATGTCATCTAATATTTTATGTATTTTCATATATACACACACATTAGGCAGAGGTGATCAAAAATATACACCCAAAGAATCCAACCCTGAAACGCTTATCCTCGGCTAGTGAATGACCGTCACCGGCTGGCTGGTTAGAATGCTCTTCTCGTAGAGAACCAGGCCCCCTAATCATTTCAACAGTCTTCACATCAGACTTGGCAAAACTAATTAAAAAAAACACAGACAAGTCTATTATGAAAGGTAACTCATTCAAATAACAAAAAGGTGGCCCTCTGTGCCAACACAGGATAAGAATGCGTGAGTCGGACAAAAACAGGCAAATACCCATGTTTAAATATTTACATAGCCCTAGAACATATACATAATCAAATTCCCCGGCACAAATCGATTGTCTTTAAACGAACAACGTGACAAATCAAGGTAACGCCATGTTATGCAGAGCGATCCTACTAATAAAAATAAAATGGGTATGAGCTTTAGCTTTGTGTTTTGGCGTCCGACTAAACCGGTCCGTTTTCCCACAGCGTTTGGCAACATGTGTGCACGCATCACAACTCCAGTGGCACAACCAGCCCGGTGAATGTCTGGCGGAAACTATGAGACACGTCTCCATCAATGGAGGGCCCGGGTAATGAATACATTCCAGCCGTCCCCCGGGACTGCTGTTGATTGCCGAGCATGTGGTGTCAACACAAGGGCCTCGCATGCACAGGGGCTCACAATTACCTTGGACAAATCCCTAAACACCAGTCTGATTTAGACTAGGATCTTCTGGAGAGAACCAACACCTAATTATTACATTTTAAGTTAAAGATCAGGATCTGCATCTACAACTAACATTTAAAACGTTTTTTTTTTTTTTTTTTTTCGGTGACAAAGCAAACAGAGTAGCGAGGACAGCTTGAGTCATCAGATACCGGACAAAGACCTCCAGAGAATACGTCGAAATCCCCTGAGACCTGAAATTATGGGTTGAAGTGTACATTTTCAGAGATTTTTTTCCTCAAGTTCAACTTAATACTGCTCAATAATCAGTCAAATAATTGACCATTGAAAGATGACCCATCCAATTTGACCAGGCCTTGTTTAAAAAAAAAAGCCCATTCTGAGAGGGACGTTATGATGTTAGTTCTCAGCTGTGCAGGTTAAAGCTTTTAAAGTACGGCCTTGTGTATGTGACTCTGCATCCCGTGCATATGACAAATAAACGTCGGTTTGAGTTAGTGTTGTACCTGGTAGTAGTACCTCAGGACCCAGCAGAGACCCTCCACGTAGGACATGACCACCTTTTTGCGAAAATCATCGTCAGTCGCGTCAACGTCAAACTTGGTCTTGTAGTATCGCTGCTTCCAGCCATCCTCCCACAACCTAACACAGGGACAGTCGTATTCATTTCCCCATTCATGCACATGGAGTGGTGTTCATGTTCTATTGTGGGGGTTAGATTCTAGATTCAGCCACGGGACGATGTGTGTCAGGGTGCCGGAACATAATTATAAATCATTGGGCTGCGCCCCAATAAATAAATCTTGGTCAACCGAGAGGCGTCTGTTCTTTCGGCCAATCGATTCTTAAACATTGAGAGAGAAACATATACACACACTATGTTTGAATAAAATCCACTATATGTAGGCAGAGCTTTTCTGCTTTAAGCACTGACATTAAAAACGAAGATGCATTTCTAAAAATAGGAAGCCAGAGATCAATTTAGCCTAAACTGATTTTTCTTTTTAGAGAGAGAGATCATATATCTTTTCCCGACCCTCCTCCTCCCACTGACCTTCGCTGCCGTTACGCTCCCGACTTTGCCGGTAATAGGCTACACCAGCGATCAGCAACCTTTTCAATTTGGAGAGGCAATTTACTCTACAATTTCCACTGATCTGCATGCCAATTATGATTTTCATATGCACATTTTTCATGTATAATAAAGTCTTTACATCTCAAAATAAAAGGTAACGTGGTTAATCAAAATTGTAAATGAAAATTATACAAATCTAAAAGTAAATTGCAAAAAACAACCTACATAAAGCCAACAAATCAAAACAATGCAGCCTACAGGAAGAAAATATCCTGATGAATATGAATATCCTATAAATCACATTGGCTACACATGGCCTGTCTGCAAGGAACTGGAAACATTGCATTAACTATTGTATTAACTCAGTCCTGCATTAACTATTGTATTAACTGGGCCCTGCCTGAAACTCCTGCTAGCAAAACTGCAACCTTGTACAATACCCCATAATGACAAAGCGAAAACAAGTTTTGAAAAAATTTGAAATAAAACCAACAGAAATACCTGTTGCAGCATTGAAAGTCCCCAAGAAAAGCGGCCCCCATCATCCTTAAATGGAACCCAGCCAAACTGAGCAATCCGGGGAGAAAGGCCTTGATCAGGGAGGTGACCAAGAGCCTGTTGGACAATCAGAGCTCCTCTGTGGAGAATCTTCCATAAGGACAACTATCTCCGCAGCACGCCACCAATCAGGCCTTTATGGTAGAGTGGCCAGACAGAAGGCACTCTTCAGTAAAAGGCACATGACAGCCCGCTTGGAGTTTGCCAAAAGGCACCTAAAGACTCTCAGATCATGCGAAACAAGATTCTCTGGTCTGATGAAATTAAGATTGAACTCTTTAGCCTGAATGCCAAGTGTCACATCTGGAGGAAACCAGGCACCATCCCTACGGTGAAGCATGGTGGTGGCAGCATCATGATGTGGGGATGTTTTTCAGCTGCAGGGACTGTGAGACTAGCCAGAATCAAGGCAAAGATGAACAGAGCAAAGTACAGAGATCTTTGATGAAAACCTGCTCCAGAGCGCTCAGAACCTCCAACTGGGGCAAAAGTTCACCTTCCAACAGGACAACGACCCTACGCACACAGCCAAGACATCACAGGAATGGCTTTGTAACAAGTCTCTGATTGTCCTTGAGCAGCCAAGCCAGAGCCTGGACTTGAACCCGATCTAACATCTCTGGAGTGACCTGAAAATAGCTGTGGAGCAACGCTCCCCATTCAACCTGACAGAGCTTGAGGGGATCTGCAGAGAAGGGGAGAAACTCCCCAAATTACAAGTGACAAGCTTGTAGCACCAAACCCAAGAAGAATCATTGCTGTAATCACTGGCAAAGGTGCTTCAACAAAGTAATGAGTAAAGGGTTTGAATACTTATGTAAATGTAATATTTTTTTATTATAAATTAACAAAAATGTCAAATAAACTATTTTTGCTTTGTCATTATGGGGTAGTGTAGATTGAATCAATTGTTTTCCCCCTCAATTTTAGAATAAGGCCAAAATATGTAAAAAGTCAAGGGTCTGAATACTTTCCGGAGGCACAGTATATAATTTTACTTAACTTTTGTCGACTCCTATTGTATAGGTGACAAAGCCTTCTAACAAGTAAGGATGAAAGCCTTGGGCCTGCTCATCAATAAAACCATTCTCAGGCTTTGCATTGTGTCACTATGCCGAGTAACATATAGAGCACCATTTCCTAATCTTACATATAGGATCTGGTAATTACCATAGTAGTTCATTTCTATGAAGGCTTGGGAGACAAACTAGTTTGCTTCTTTAAGAAGTAGTGTAATGGTTTCGACATACTAGTAGATTGGCGATGCAGTGCCATTCTGCACACATAATCAAGGATGAGCAGCATCTGTCTAGTCCATCCTCCACACTGGCCCACAAGGAGAGCAGCCTAGTAACAGGAAAGCCTCCATGAATACCAATTTAGCCCAATGGATTTAACAGCTTTGGCGAGCGCATCAGGAATTTGAGATATATTCCTTCTTTCCATATTAAATCACTTGCATGGACTAGGAGAGGGTGGTTGGAGGTGGTAAGAAACCACAGAGGGGCCCCTGCAGTGGAGAGGCATAAATCACACCATCTCCCTAGCTGAGATGCCTGCCTGGATGGTTGACAGAGTACCTGGTTGACTGACTGTAGCGCAGGCGTTTACCTGACGTTATCTTCAGGATCTGGTTCACTGTCGCTGTCCTCGGCTTTCCGCTTCACACCCCGGCCATCCTGCCCATCACTGGTCCCTGCCTGGACAAGATACAAGACGGAGAAGACAGTCAGGAGATAGCATACAAGGAAGACATACCCTTATAAATAAATATACCCACATCATCTTTCAGTCTGACAAGAAGCAACCTACGAAGCAACTTAAAAATGAAAGCGCGTTGACAATTTTTCCACCATCGGAGGAAGCAAGAGCGGTTGGGACTGATATTCTCCTTTGTTTGAGAGCTCATACCTGATCCTATTGAAATAAAACCACCTCAAGTAGGGAGTGAAGACCTTCCCCTTTGCCACGCTTCCCTTGTGAACACCGCATTCATGTGCAAACTCGGGCTATTGTTCTCATGCATTTATGTAGCAAAAGCAGAGCGAATGGAGGCACTGTAACAGCTTCTTACAATGTACATTCATAACTTTAATAAATGACTTGTAAAGACTGGCATCAATAGAAAATGGCTACCACGCTCAGACTTAACATCAGGTACATACAGGGCTATAAATTAAAATTCTACATTGGTCGTAATGACCTACTGCTCAGAATTTTTCGTAACATGACAAACGTAAGCCTATGTAACAATTAGGCCAGACAAACTTGATTTACAGTTTAACGGATGCCCCTCGACCTTTTATTTTTGCCAATTGATGCACTGTCCACTCAAGGATTTCCCAAGCTGATACCCAAGAGTAAAAGACCAAACCACTTCAGATCACACGCTTGTTAACATTCAGGGCCTCAGATTGACACCCGCTTGGAACCGATAAGTGCAGATGTTTCATTTCTCTAGCATGCCAGCATGGCTGAGGCGGTGGAAATTCCTACTATGTGTGTGTCCAGGTTAAATGTAGGATGTCCCTCGTTATAAACAAAGTTGGTTAAATCCACAATTAAATGCTTAATTTTATGTCCTATTAGAAGCAATTAATACCCAAAAACAACATCAACAAACCAAATGACTGACCAGAGATCAGGGCATTCATTAGCAAATCAGATAGTATTGGAGAACCAGATTGAAATCAAAATGAGCGATGACATCGAAGTGTGTCAGCTGCATGGTGATTTGCGATTCATAAATTACATTTTACCGGTTCTGCCTGTAGCAGGTCGACAGACAACAAAAGACTAAATTCATTTGAAGTTATCGTGCGCTGCCAAACACAGCCAGCATATCCTGCAAAATGCATTGCCAGTGGCACGTGCCGATCAGGAGCTCCACAATGATGCGGTAACTGACTCCAAGGTGGGGGCTTTTCATGGCAGCCGGATGAGAATGTGTTGAGTGATTGACTGTATAGGCCGACTGGGCTCAAATTTGCTTCAGTGGATTGACGTTTCTAATTGCGTATGTTAAATAAATAAATGTATTCTGTAGATGCCACACAATGGCTGGATTTAATACACTTTTTCCAAAGCTACATGACAGACCTTGAATGATTGTCCATCTACAAAGTAAAGGCCTAGTCTATGCAAGTCACATAGGAAAGAAAATCTAATTTAGCAGACGCTTTTATTCTAATTCAAGAATACAATGTAACAAATATTTAAGCAACCAGGGACAAGAGGCAGGGCACGCTGTATCCTGAATACAGTCACAGGTAAATGCCGTTCAGCACGACACGATAGCGGAGGGCTAGTCAACCCATTTACCTGGGCACAGTTCACTCTAGGTACTACAGAAATCGAAATTTGAAAGTGAAACATTGTTTCCGAGGTCGGACATGCAGACAGCGAGGCTTAGATGAACCCCCGCCGTATCAAACTAAATGCTAGGCAGCAAGGGGAAATAATGTGAGAGTTCAGATAAATACAACAACAAAAAACTTGGCTCACTCAACTCACCTTTTCAGAAAAAAATATACATCTGTTTAAAACAGTAAACCATCTTTGTCTGACCTAATCAATTAAAAACAGTTCTGTATCAATGTAGTTTGTACAGTAGGCTATAGGCCCAATCCATAGCCCTGTGTTGCCAATGTTGTTCTTCTTAGACCATATTAAAATGATACTGCTAAACTTAAGGTTTATGATCACACTGGTAATAGATTAGCTGTATTACTTGTGAGGTACACCCAGGTGAGCATAAATTCAAATAATTGAATGTATATATTTTTACTGGACTGATTGCATCTGATGGTCACCACCCCTCTGCTCTCCCTCCTGCTGCAGAGACTGACCTTGACCAAAAAGGGGACAGCGGGGGGGGGGGGGTGTTGGTCACACATCAAAACATTTAGGAGCATATGAGACCAAAAACGGTCACACTTTAGAGCCCTGGATACATACAGGGTACTGTCAAAATAAAGGAAACGCAACACAGTGTCTTAATATGGCGTTGGGCCACCAGAACAGCTTCAATACGCCTTGGCATAGATTCTACAAGTATCTGGAAATCTATTGGAGGGATGTAACGACATTCTTTCATGAGAAATTGCAAAATTTGGTGTTTTGTTGATGGAAAACGCTGTCTCGGGCACTGCTCCAGAATCGCCCACAAGTGTTCAATTAGGTTGAGATCTGGTGACCAAGACAGCCATGGCATACAATGTTATAATGCTTATCAAACCATTCAATGACCACTCATGCCATGTGGATGAGGGTATTGTCATCCTGGAAGAGGCCACTCCCATCAGGATAGAAGTGCTTCACCATGATCACTCAAAATGGCGGTGTATTTATTGCCGTTTAACATTGCACGCTAAGGGGTTGAGTGGACCTTAGGAAAATGTACCTCACACCATAACAGAGCCACTAGAACCCTCATTTACTGTATATACACACACGCACAATTTAACATAGACACAATTCCTGTGCTGCATTTGACCAATACATTCTGGTACAGTCTTCAAATCACTAAACTGCAACTGTAAAGTTAATGTTGTGCAACTTCACAAATTTTGCAATAGGGCAGAGAAATGAAGCAGTTTTAAAGCTAATTTCCTGCAATTCTACACCTTTTGCCATGACTTACACCATGCTCATATGATATGAGATTAACTAACAAATTCAAATGGGGGGGGGGGTCAAGTGCCAAGCGTTGGTCTTGGTATGACTCGGTTGGGAAATGAACCCCCCAATCTCAGAGCAGACACTAACCACAGAGTTGTACGAACATCCCATAATCGCCTGCTGCGCCCTAACATCTCATTAGTGGCTAGTAAATAATAGGAGTCTTCCTTCTGCACCAAGTTAACCAGAAGCAATATCCCCATGATCAGCCCTCATCATTACCCTGTTGTGCTGGTCCCTGCCCTGCATCCGCATATCGAAGGCTTGGTGCCGGGCATTCTGAACCACCTCAGGTCTGCCTCTGCCGCCAAGGGCCTGGGGGGCAAACTGACCGCTGGTCAGGTAGGATGGGCCCTGCTGCTGAGCCTAGGGAACACAAATTCACACACACACATACTCGCAATTAACAACGCAAGTTTCCCCACTTGTTTCCTGGTTTCCAAATCTTGTAGACTTTTGGTTTCCCAGGTCCAAATTAGTCAAGTCCAAAGAAAGAACTAGCATACAATGCAGCAGCCCTCAAGGGCCAGAGTTGTGCACATCTATTGAGGGAACATTTCAAACAGTTCCCATCTTCAATACAGAGCTACAACATAGACGGATTCCGAATAAATTAAAAATACCATGTGTGTGATTGCCCATTGAAACAAATTAACTTGCATAGTCCGTTCAAAGAAACACGGAAAATGTGAGGACTGAGGGCTTCATTCAAAACATCTCGTCAAACAAATAGCCATAACATGGGTACATCTTTCCACTTACCTTCATCCTCTTCTTTTTCTCCTTATTCCTTCGCTTGAATCCCTCCTGCAAGACAAACCCCATTAGTGACAAACAGTGAAGCTGGAAAAAGACATGGCTTTCAGTTCACAATGACTAATTCCCTGACTTTTGAATCAACCACATTATCTTAAATAACGACAGTGTCAAATACCTACCTGAACGAGCAATTTTAAATCAAATACCCATACAGTGGTTAATGCAAATCATATGGAAAATCTCCCAGCCCACTGTTTAGCCAGAGAAGAATATAATCTATTGAGCAGTACTTTCCCCTGCTGAAAGCTACTGATCCTCCTTAGTCTTACATCATCCTCTTTGCGCTTCTTGAAGATGTTGTCCTCAGCCACACCGATTGCCTGCATGATCAACTCAACACTCTCCAACTTGACAAAGCCATTCTCTGTGATGTAGCCCTGTGAGGAGGGACAAAGACCAAGTTAAGGCTATGAACAAATACCTGGGCAAGGAGGAAAGTCAGGACAGCTGTTAAGGGCATGTGTCCTAGACAACTTAAGTCTAGTCCTGGACCAAAAACCTTTTTCAAGGGAGAATTCCAATTGAGCATGCTTTTTAGTCCAGGACTAAAAATAAAATTAATAATAATAATAAAAAATAAAATAAAAACCGGTGTTTGGGAAACTGAACCAAATACTTTTCTTGAAGGGGACATACCTAAGCCTACACTGAAAACACTTACCCCAGTCTTGTGCACAACGTCTTTGTAGATGCCCACCAGTCGATCTATCGCACCCTCTCTGAAAGACACGAAAAGTATCATCAACTGAAATGTATGGAAAGAGCGAGAATTCATTGTTGTCAAGGTGTTTTCAAGACCGTAAGCATCATCTGAGTTCAGTCAGGCTTACCTAATCTCTAAGGACGGTAAATGAGGCAGGAAATCGTTGCCAACGAAGAAGCACATGAAGACCCAGTCGTCGACAGTCCTCTCAAAGTCAAAGGGAAAGGGCAGACTGGCCATTGTCAACTCTCGCTCCAGGTACTATGGAAAAGGAAACAAACCTTGAAAAACAGATCTAAAACTGGGGAGACTCATGCCTCAACTTATCCAGTTTTGATCCGAAGTCAAGGACGTATTTCACACATACAACCAATAACACAACGGATCAGAGAATTACTAGCTGCATGTCCAAAAACACAACTAGCAGTATTTTTTTTAAATTCAAGAAGATATGACAGAACGTACCTCACGCAAAACGCACAGCCTGATGAATATGAACTCCTGTTCAGAAGCCGGCATAGTGTCTGCAAACTCATCATGCTGCAATAAGAACACAACATTGGTCAACGCTGATGATCAACGTAGAGAAAACGGAATGTTGACCTTTTTAGGAGAGGTTTACTGAACGCATAGTGCTGGACTAAAAACCAAACTCGATTGAAAACCTCCATCGAAAATGATTTTTAGTCCTGGACTGGGCCTAATCTATGTCTGTGAAACTGGCCCTTGGAGACATAGCTATAATGTCAATGTACCTCTCCCTGTTTCTCCCTGGCCACTCCCTGGCAGTCCTTGATCTCATGGCCTTTCTGTCCACACATAGCACAGGGCCTGGGCTGGTTGGGCTTGAACTCCTCTCGGATGATGGTGAAATTGGGCTCATGAGTGGCAAGGCCCAGCATGATAAGGTCAGCTAGGGAAATCCAAAATAAAATATGCAAACAGAATAGAAGAGGACATTCAGCAACTCTTGGATAACAGTGGCAGTTGATGAAAGAGCGTCTATTGTTAAAATGTAAAAACCCACGTGTTTCAACCCTTCATCAGTATTGTTGTGCAAACAGAAAAACTTGAATACATTGAAAGGCTGAAAATAGCTCTGAAGTACTGCATTTAATACATGCTTTGTCATCCGGGACAATTAACTCAGGTTTCTACGGCATTATGTTAATTAAATGACCTAGTCTATATTATGAGCCATGTCTGCATTATCATCTACAAATGCTAATATGCACGTACAATACCATGATTTATCCATTTGGAGGAAGGGGGAAGAGCGCTGCGCCCAAAATAGCACCATTTCCCTAGAAAGTACACAACATTTGACCAGAGCCCCACTGACCCTGGTCAAAAGTAGTGCACTAATGTAAGGCCTAGGATGCCATTTGTGACACAGCCTGAATTTATCAATCTCCTCTTCAAGCTAATTACATACAACAAAATCCATCCTTTGCTCACCAAGTGCATCATGAACCATGGAATGCTGAAGCTTTTATCTATCATGTCCTGTGTAAGTGCACCCATTCAAAACTAACTGGCCATTAATATAGCAGAACAATAAGGCCTGCAGAGAACCGTGACGCTCTATCGTCTAACAATGTACAAGGTTGGAGAGTTGCAAGTAGTACTGCTAACTGTTTTTAAGGACTGGAAACCAGGAACCTGTTAATATGCACTATCATGAACTTAATTTATAGAAGTCTCAAACGTAGTCTTAGAAAAACAAAGCATGTACGCCATCACCGTCAACCACAGACCTTGAGCCGGTCAGGCTCAATAAGATAACAATGTATTCCCTACAATTATTGACAACTACTCAACAAAACCTGAATATGAATCACTGCATCTACATACCTTCAAGTTGGTTTGACAAGAGTCTTAACAGTAATTGTGGCATCTAATTTGCTTTTGTGTCTTTACCCATCATGCTCTCTCATAACTACAAGTTGCAGGATATATAAAACACAGCTTTGGGGAAAGCTCTTGCTATAGATGCTCAACTTTCTCCCATTGTTGGTTACTCTTCAATACTTAAGAGACCCTTGTGGTGCAAAGCTTACCGTCAGCTCCACAAAGACAGTGGTGTGTGTTGGGGTCATGGTGAGGCTGAGCTGTGAGAAACAAAAAAGATAAATGGATGGATTATGAGTCATTACATATAGTTAGAATATATGTGATTGCAGAGCTTGAAATAAAAAGTTGCACTAAGACAGAAGGCCATTTGAGACCTTGTAATATGCCTGGCAGAAATCACAATGTCACAAATGACCTTTAAAAAAAGGGCCAATAACCACATATTGAAAAGGACCATACCTCTCTGTCGCCTGATATAGTCCATGATCTTATGCTCCCCCTCACCGGGGACACTGGCGTCAGACAATATGACCTAAAACAAATAAAGAATGTTTCCATATGAACAATGATAGCAATATTCAATGCATATGACCATGTCAGACTTGACCTTGGTTTCATTTCCAACAAGCACATATTGAGAAATGTTCTAAGGCAGGGCTGCCCAACCCTCTTCCTGGAGATCTACGGTCCTGTACAATTTCAGTCCAACCCTAATTTAGCATATCTGACTCAGCTAGTTAAGGTCTTGTACAAAAGCTAATTGGTAGAATCAGATGTATTAAATTAGAGTTGGACTGAAAACCCACAGGACTGTAGATCTCCAGGAAGAGGAGTGGGCAGCCCCTGTTCTAAGGCCTTAACATGTCTGAGCAGAACAACTGACCAACATAACGCTTAAAACGTTTCAGCTTGAGGCCAAAACGTGTCAGCTTTTAAATAAATTAAAGACCACCAATGCATTAGAATCTGTCTTGTTGTTTTTCGGAGATGCTATCACCTTTTTCGCAATAATACTTACTGTAATGTTACGCCATCCAGGGTCATTACTGAGTCTGTCTGCAATGTAGTAACGGAGACACTTTGCAAGGTTGTCCATGAACTCTGTGCCCTAGAGAATATTCAAATGAATAATGAATTTCCAGACAGTATTCACAATTTAGCAGCCTGACAAAAATGTGTCAAAAAGTACCCGGGGCAAGTCCCTCTGCAATCAGAGATCTCAGCTTTAGTGCACCGTCATGAAGACATTTTACACTGCAAAATATTGGTAACAGTAAAACAGCCTTAGAAAATATTGTTATTATACAAGAAAAGCCTCAAATGCTTACTGGGGTGATACAGTTACTGTCAAATCTCTCCTTGATTTCATCAGGTGGAAGATACCCTCCTAAAAGGTGAAGATTAAAAAGTTGTAATTCTGTTATGGCAAATATTTCTCATTAAATGTGCTTAGTCTAAATTCTAATGGAACGATAAGTATAGACAGTTTTCTGAAAATATATGCACCTCTCCCGAGGATCTCCTCTCGGATGCGGGATTTCTCCTCAACCAGTTCCACTCCTTCCTTGGAGGCACGGAATCGCCTGGACCGCTGCTGGTTCATTTTGGCACGAGGGGCCTGTTCAGAGAAACAGAATGTCACAACTGCTGCACAGGTCATTGGCCAACATATTGTTTGAACAAAACTGTAGGATATCTAAAAGGGGTTAATAAAAAAAAGTTTCTCTCCCATGAAAAGAAAGCAGCAGAACGTACCACTCCATCTATAGCCATGTAAAGAACCCTTCTGGGCCGCACAATGTTGAAGAGCCGATCCATGTATTCAAAGATGGCAACCATCATTTCATCTTCATTTTTGGGTGCAGCCCTGTGAAAGTGAAGTGGAGTTTTAGAGGGTAATACTAGAATAACATCACAACTCAATGTAATACACAATAGTACTACCATAGAGATTCATAGCTATTGAGTGTATTCCAAATGGCACAGTATATATACTGCACTACTTTTGACCGGCGCTCTATGGGACCTGGTCAAAAGTAATACACTATAAAGTGTATTATAACGTTTCTGTACAGCACTTTGTGACATCAGCGGATGTAAGAAGGGCTTCATAAATACATTTGTAAGATTGATTGATATAAAGGGAATATGGGGCAATGCTATGTTCTGTGAGGAGGACTCACTTGTCTTCAGGATGTGTACAGGGGTGAATGATCCCATTCATGTCCAAGTACAAATTGTCAAACTCCACTTCATTTGGATTCGGTTTGCTGGTATCAACAGGAATCCGAACACCGTTGCATTCCTTGGACTGTGAGTAAAGGGAAGATGGAACCTAAATTAATTAAACATTATTGCAATGACACAACTAATGATAACCTTATTTATGTAACAATTACTTGGCTGCGCCATGCATAAGACTCTGCCAAACGTTCTCTAGTCATAACATCGACGGGCCGTCTAGTTTCAGTTTTGTTTGCAAACCAAACTCGACTCGCGAGTTTGTCACTCAATAGTCGTTTCACAATTAATTATTCTCGGCCCGGGCTCTCTCAGCCCTAGACAATTAAACAACGTTTTACGATGGAATTGAGTGGCGACAGGTTTGGGCGGACTGGAGCTCCGACGTAACAAAATTAAGTGAATATGAAAACGTATTTTAGTGCCCAAAGAATTTACACACGACATTGTTCTGTGTAATGTGTCATTTTTTGGGGGTGCTGAGGCCAGTTTTTGATAAACTTCCTTTTATGTTTTTGATAAACTTCCTTTTATGTAACGTCGGAGCTCCAGTCACCGATAAACACCACAATTTACGATAGAGTTGGCCATCTTAGCCCAAGGCTAGACTGGCCCTGTGATAATGATGTGCGTGTATAGCAATCTAAATTGCAAGTAGCATAGTTGGTGCGCTGGCTTGCTAACGTTAGTTGTGTGCATCCCATACATTAGCCATTTTTAGATTGAACGAACATGTTACACTACTAATATAGTTAGATATAATAGCTAGTTAGGTAATGTTATATCTAAAGTGCAGTAACGTTCGTGCCTGCTAGCTGCGCTAACAACCCGTTTACAGGAATAAATAGTATAATTATTACACGGCCTTGAAAATGCGCAACACTAGCTGGCGCTACCAATCAGGCAGCTGGCTACAAACAAAGACGTACCCTCTCCTCAGTACAATGGACAACAATCGTAGAATATTTCCGACTCAACCAACGAAAAAATGCGGGGACTCCCATCTCCCGTAGTTTCACAATACGCTACACACAGCTATAAATTATGACATATGTTTAAAACGACTCGATTAAAAACGACGGCTGGAGGAATAGCTAACTGTTTTGCTAGCTACGCGTTTCCAAATAAACTACTGATCACGTTTGATTTCCGGGTTATAGGGTTTATCTTCCGGGAGCCATTTTGCACATGTGAGGAATCGAATAGCGCCGCCATCGCGAAATCAAAAATACCTCAGAGATTCAAACAATAAAGAGGAGAATGCTGAGGTGTTACATGTTGAAACGTTCAAATGTTGCGTTCGGAACCAAGTGGAAATGTTGTATTTACAACACTAACGCCCCTCCAAATTTTAACTTGTATTAATATGGTTTTTGAACACTATAATTAGTTTACAAGCATGATAGCTGTACTTTTAGTTTAGGGTTTTACCAGCTTGTTGGCAATTAGCTAATCTGAGTTTCTCAGTGAGTTCTACTAATGAAACTAAAAGGGTGCATACTGTCACCCTGTGTGTGTTTGAACAGGTATAAAGCTAAGGTTGGTGATTTACTGCCACCTGCAGTTTACAGACGGCTGCTGTTGGGAGGATGGCTCATAATAATGGATGGAATGGAGTCAATGGAACAGTATCAAACACATGGAAACCATGTGTTTGGTGTGTTCGATACCATTCCATTGATTCCGTTCCAGCCATAGGAGCCCATCCTCCCCTATGTACCATTGGCCTCCTGTTCTTCAGTCATGGGGTTCCCGAGAGACGCAGCAGTCTAAGACACTGCATCTCAGTGCTTGAGGCATCACTACAGACACCCTGGTTCGAATCCAGGCTGCATCACAACCGGCTGTAAATGGGAGTCCCATAGGGCGGCTTACAATTGGCCCAGCGTTGTCCAGGTTTGGCTGGTGTAGGCCCTCATTGTAAATAAGAATCTGTTCTTAACTGACTTGCCTAGTTAAATAAATACAACTGGAATGTTTGTTCATGATGCATTGGGCCATCCCTCCTGATGACCTGGAAGGAATCATTTACTGACTTGCCTAGTTAAATAAATACAACTGGAATGTTTGTTCATGATGCATTGGGCCATCCCTCCTGATGACCTGGAAGGAATCATTTAATCCTTCCCACCCTGTTGACTACCTCAAAATGGTGAAAGTCCTCAATGGCGCTGCCCATGCTAAAACAGACTTTTGGTCACTAGAGTCCTCTATCTATCTCTATGGCTGTAACAGGGTAAAGGACAGGTGCCTCTGAATTATGGTATACTCATGGAACGTTTGTTTCCATCTACATGGTCCGGCACCGTGTCTCACTGGGCCATGGCTCCGGAGGACCTGCTCTAACTTGGATCCAAGGCAAGGCCCAGAGTACTTTTCAACTTCTTGCATTCACATAACAATGGCCAGGGTTGGGTAGGTTACTTCCTATACTAGTTACCTGTCAAAAATGTTAATCAGTAGGCTAATTTAACTTTTGGATTACCCAAACTCAGTAACGTATTTGTATTACTTCAGTTACTTTCCCCCTGATAGGAATTAGAAGAAGACAAAAAGGATCCATCAAACGTGGTTGGTGTGTCATCATAGTGGTCTCTGACTTGTGGTCAGACTTGCTCAGGTGGAACAAACTTATACTTGCGCCTTTTTTCAATGCTTAATTGAAGGTCCTTTCTAAATGTAAAAGTAATCCAAGAAGAATCATCTAGTTTTTCAAAAGTATCTGTAATCGGATTACAATATTTAGCTGGTAATGGTGATGTCCAGGTTGTCTTGGGGGCTGCCATCCTTACATCAAGACGGAAGCCTTCCGCGACGGTGGTCTCGGGGGGGTCCCATTCTGACCTTGCCACTCGGGTGAGGAAACCGCTGCATTGTCCAATGGTCCAGGGCTGGGAGGAGGAGTAACCAACGTCAGAAAATCGTTCCAGAACTGTGCATGGGCCTTCCCACTGGTTCATGAGTTTTGGGCTCTTTTGCTTGATTCCTGCTTCCAACAAGCTATGCTGTAAAGAGAGTCCAGACGCTGCTGAAGGTGGAGGAGGTACTCCAAGCCTGTGGCTCTTGGAATCTCGAGCTCCGGTGGTCTTCCAAAGGACAAGTCTGCCAGTGGATCCTGCACTGTCTGATTAAACCGTTCAATTAATTCTGATTAAACTGTTCAACGAGCCCATTGCTTTGGGGAGACAGAGGTGGTCCTTGTCTTACGTACCCCCAGCGTCTCACAGACTTTGTTGAACACCTTAGCTTCGACATTTCTCCTCCGATTGCTGTCCTCCAGCTTGTTGGCAGTAGTTGAGGTGCCCTGGCCGGGGACCTCGTAGGCCTCTGGCCGCTTGGTAAAGTAGTCCATGGCCACAAGTACACATGGGTTGCCCTCCTCCGTCATGGGGAAAGGACCGAGGATGTCCACCCCAACCCGCTCCACGGGGGCCCCCACTTGGTATTGCTGCAACGGGGCATGGGAGCATCCAGTTGGTCCTTTGTGGGCAGTACAGGTGTCACAAGTCTGCACATACTGTTCTGTGTCTTGACGACAGCCAGCCTAGTAGAGTTTCCCTCAGAGGCATTGGAGGGTATTTTGTGTACCCAAAGTAGACTTCCCAAACCGACCCATGGATAGCTCTGAGGGCATGGGCACACATGGAACGAGGCACGAGCCGCTGCCACACCACTGAGTTGCCTGCTAGTTTACTCCATCTTCGAAACAGCACACCATTGTGAATGGCAAGGTCGTCCCACTGGGAGTAGTAGGCCTTGGCTTCGGGGCACAGGGGTGAGACACTGTTCCATGCAGGCCACTGGCAGGTCTCCAACCAGCCCTTCCCAGTTGTCAACACTTAGTCATCTTCCTGCTTCCACTTCAGGTCTTGGTCATTCCAGAACTCTAAGGGTGCTGAGCTCCTGTATGCCACCTGAATTGCCGCCACTGTGGGCAGGAGACCCACATTTTGTTCCAAACGTGGGCAGTGCTTCCAGTCTTCCTCTTCCCACGACTGACAACACATCAGCGTTTGTGTGGAGATGACCAGACCGGTGTTGTAACTGGCAGTGATACTCCTGTAGCTCTTCTATCCAGGGATCCACCTGGCACTGTGGTTCTTGGAAGTTGAGGAGCCAGGTGAGTAAGGCATGGTCTGTACGAAGGAGAAACTGGGTCCAGTAGAGCTCGGGTCGGAAATGGAGTGCATCGACCATAACCAACAACTCTCGCAGGGTGACACAGTAGTTGGACACAGTAGTTGCACTCAGCACGGTTGAGGCTCTGACTGTAGAAGGTCACTACCCGTTCCTTATCCACTCCTTTGAAAGAACAGCCCCAATGAACACATTGTTGGCATCTGTGTCCATGATGAATGGGTGCTGAGTGTTGAGGTATTCCAGGACTGGAGCCTTGATAAGGGCATCCCACAGTTCAGTGAATGTAGCCGTGCAGTCCTCATCCCAGTTGAACTGCTAGTCCTTGTTTGAAAGGTGGTGTAGAGGGCTGGCTACTATTGAAAAGTCATTGATGAACCTCTGATAGTTATAATCTAGGCCAACAAAACTTCTCAACTTGAAGAGGTTCTTGGGGATTGGCCAGTGCTGAACCTCCACCACCTTGCCTGGATCAGTTGCAACTCCTTCTGCCCTGACAACATGGCCTAGGAACTTGATCCCCTGCTGCAGTAGGTGACACTTCTTTGGTTGGAGCTTGAGTCCAGCCTGCTGGATGGCAAGTAGAACTTCCCACAGATTTGTCAGGGATCCTTGGAAGTCTGCTGCATGCACAAGGACATCCAGGGACATTGTTGCCAGCACTAGCTCTATAAGACGCTCAAAGGTTGGCAGAGCGTTGCAGAGCCCGAAAGGCATCACGGTGAACTGCCACAGTCCTTGACCAATCGAGAAGACTGTCTTCGGCCTGCATTCAAGGGCAAGCTCCACTTGCCAATAACCGCTGCAGAGATCAAGGCAGTGTTGGGAAAAAGTACTAAATTTTCATACTTGAGTATAAGTAAAGATACCTTAATAGTAAAAGTGAAAGTCACCCAGTAAAATACTACTTGAGTAAAAGTCTAAAAATATTTGGTTTTATATATAATTAAATATTAAATGTAAATGCTAAAATATACTTACGTATCAAAAGTAAAAATACGATTGCCAGGGTCACACGTCAGCACTCAGACATAATTTAAAAACAAAGCATTTGTGTTTAGTGAATCTGCCAGATCAGAGGCAGTAGGGTTGACCAGGGATGTTCTATTGATAAGTGTGCGAATTGAACCATTTTATGTCCAGCGAAGCATTCGAAATGTAACAATAACTTTTTGGTGTCGGGGAAAATGTATAGAGTAAAAAGTACATCATTTTCTTTAGGAATGTAGTGAAGTCAAAGTAAAAGTTGTTAAAATATAAATAGTCAAGTACGGATACCCCAAAAAACTACTACCTACCTACCTCTCTGATTTGGTCCTGCCGTACATACCTATACGTACGCTACGGTCACAAGACGCAGGCCTCCTAATTGTCCCTAGAATTTCTAAGCAAACAGCTGGAGGCAGGGCTTTCTCCTATAGAGCTCCATTTTTATGGAACGGTCTGCCTACCCATGTCAGAGACGCAAACTCGGTCTCAACCTTTAAGTCTTTACTGAAGACTCATCTCTTCAGTGGGTCATATGATTGAGTGTAGTCTGGCCCAGGAGTGGGAAGGTGAACGGAAAGGCTCTGGAGCAACGAACCGCCCTTGCTGTCTCTGCCTGGCCGGTTCCCCTTTTTCCACTGGGATTCTCTGCCTCTAACCCTGTTACGGGGCTGAGTCACTGGCTTGCTGGGGCTCTCTCGTGCCGTCCCTGGGGGGATGCGTCACCTGGGGGGTTGATTCACTGTTGTGGTCGGCCTGTCTGGGTTCCCCCCCTTGGGTTGTACCGTGTCGGAGATCTTTGTGGGCTATACTCGGCCTTGTCTCAGGATGGTAAGTTGGTGGTTGAAGATTTCCCTCTAGTGGTGTGGGGGCTGTGCTTTGGCAAAGTGGGTGGGGTTATATCCTTCCTGTTTGGCCCTGTCCGGGGTGTCCTCGGATGGGGCCACAGTGTCTCCTGACCCCTCCTGTCTCAGCCTCCAGTATTTATGCTGCAGTAGTTTATGTGTCGGGGGCTAGGGTCAGTTTGTTTATCTGGAGTACTTCTCCTGTCCTATTCGGTGTCCTGTGTAAATCTAAGTGTGCGTTCTCTAATTCTCTCCTTCTCTCTTTCTTTCTCTCTCTCGGAGGACCTGAGCCCTAGAACCATGCCCCAGGACTACCTGACATGATGACTCCTTGCTGTCCCCAGTCCACCTGGCCATGCTGCTGCTCCAGTTTCAACTGGCCTGGGCCCTAGGACCATGTCCCAGGACTACCTGACATGAGGACTCCTTGCTGTCCCCAGTCCACCTGGCCATGCTCCTGCTCCAGTTTCAACTGTTCTGCCTTACTATTATTCAACCATGCTGGTCATTTATGAACATTTGAACATCTTGGCCACGTTCTGTTATAATCTCCACCCGGCACAGCCAGAAGAGGACTGGCCACCCCACATATGCTCTCTCTAATTCTCTCTTTCTTTCTCTCTCTCGGAGGACCTGAGCCCTAGGACCGTGCCCCAGGACTACCTGACATGATGGCTCCTTGCTGTCCCCAGTCCACCTGACTGTGCTGCTGCTCCAGTTTCAACTGTTCTGCCTTATTATTATTTGACCATGCTGGTCATTTATGAACATTTGAACATCTTGGTCATGTTCTGTTATAATCTCTACCCGGCACAGCCAGAAGAGGACTGGCCACCCCACATAGCCCGGTTCCTCTCTAGGTTTCTTCCTAGGTTTTGGCCTTTCTAGGGAGTTTTTCCTAGCCACCGTGCTTTTACACCTGCATTGTTTGCTGTTTGGGGTTTTAGGCTGGGTTTCTGTACAGCACTTTGAGATATCAGCTGATGTACGAAGGGCTATATAAATAAATTTGATTTGATTTGATTTGATTTGATTTACTTATGTAGTACTTTAGAGTATTTTTACTTAAGTACTTTACACCACTGGATCAAGGGAACTGAACTACCATGACGCTGGGATGTAGTCCAGTGCATAATTTATGCATGGGAGGGGATAGAAATCCTTCCTGGTCACATAGTTCAGCTGCCTGTAGTCCGCACAGAAGGGCCATGACCACCCTTTTTCTTGACTACGGGGACCGCCCAAAAGCTGTTGAATGGTTTGATGAACCCTGTCTGCGCCATCTCCCGGATCTTCTGTGCCAGTGGCAAGTGATGGGGCCGCAAACAAATAGGTGCTGTGTCGCCAGTATCGATAGAATTCTGTACCAGACTGGTTCTCCGGCAGTCTTCGTCTCGTGCTGCAAAGTCCTCCAAACTCTGCAAGCAGTGCTTCCAACTTATCCTGCTACTCAGGCTCCAGCCCTTCTGAACACCTCTGCTTTAGTTCCTGCACAGCTTGCCGGGTAGCTATCGAAGGTACGTCCACCGTGCCACTGGTCACCTGTTGGGGAAGGATCTTTGTGGGACTGTCTGTCACCAATTCCTGCCGGGTCACCTGCAGCTGCCATTGTCTTCTTCCCTTGTTCCAAAGTTCCATCACATCTTTCATCTGGAGTTTCTGTGTTCCAACATCTAGGCATGCCCCTGCTTGATTGAATACATCAACCCTAGGATGCAGTCATCTTGGATATAGGCCAACCAGGACTCATGCTCCAATGAGACAAGGATAAGAAATTACCGCTAAGGACCTCCGGCCATTCATGTCAACGAACTCCCCTGTGAAGACCTACCAAGATAGGGGTCCAACCCGGAAGGGAAGGGCCCACTGTGTCTGGAAGAACACCAGGCCCGAACAAGGGATATTGTGGAACCAGTGTCAATCAATGCCTGGCAGGCCTCACCGCTGATGCTGCATGGAAGGTAGAGGTCCTGTGTCTGGCCCAAACGACCAACTCAATTGCCGGTTCAACAAGGGGTCGGGGGCCTGGGATGATGTTCCCCTCACGTCATCACCCCCCTGGTGTTTCCCGTCAACTCAGGAGCAGGCAACGGCTGAGGTGGGGCTTCATAGTGGCAAGCGATGTGGCCTTTCTGCCCACAGTGGAAACAGAACCTCAGACTGGTGTTGACCTAGGGCCAGTACATCTTGATCAGCCTGATAGCTTCTTCTGCATACTCTCGCTGGGGTCTCCTCTAATACCAAAGCTCTGCCTCAAGGTGGTAGTTAGGGCAGTAGAATCCCTTTGCTGATCAGAGCTGAGGTCTAGTAGGGCTTGTAAAGGTACGACAGGGCAAGCTGCACACCCATATCCTCTTCAGCCCATCCATTTTGCCATGAATGCTGCTGTGCAGGATGTTGAGGCACTGCACCTTCCTCCAGGTGGCGCTGTGGGGCGTGGTGAATCGGGAAACCTCCACTGGCTTGGAGTAGGCTGTCCTGGTATGAACCCTCCTTTGTAGGATTCGTGGCCGAGTTGCCTGTTCCTCCCAGGCGCCAGTCATCCTCCTTCCCTCGCGTCCATGACTATTTTAACAATGGAACTCTAGAAGGCTCTTTGGTGTCACATGCACTTATGTCAGAGCAGAAACTATACCATAAGGAACTGTCTGTAGATCTCTGAGATATAATTGGGATGAGGTGTATATCTGGGGAAGGGTATAAAACCATTTCTAGAGTGTTGAAAGTTTCCAAAAGCAGGGGGCGGAGCTAGCATCTTGGAGTGAACGGCTGTGTGTGAGAGGCTCCTGTGACTTTTTTGCGAAATAATCTAATTTAACCACCTTTATGGCACTTATTACAACAAACGTTTCTTTCTAATACAAGATTGTAACTTTCTATGTGAACATGCCGAGTAATAAGCGACCAAAGGACAATAAATCCACAGCGGAGGCCTACTCCCCACTAAACAACGAGACAGACATGGCGGAAGGCACAGGCAACAACATGACACTTACAGAACTTAAGAGCTACATGTTGCTATAGCTGAGGATCTTAAGGCTACTATTGCTGAACTGGACACCAAAATCGAGAGCATCATTCGAACGGTTGGTTCGTATGGCCAGAGTATTGTGGACCTTGAGAAAACTTCTGAATTCAACGCTGGTAGGATCGACGAGTTAGAGAAGCTATGCACGTCATTGCAGGATAGTGTGCAGAGGCTTTCTGTGAAAGTGGTCGACCTGGAGGGCCGATCCAGACGTAATAGCCTTCGTGTTGTTGGTCTGGCAGAGGGGGTGGAGGTGGGCTCTCACCCCACCGACTTCTTCGCCAAGCTATTGAAGGATGTAATGGGATCAGATCTTTTGGCTTCGGATCCCCAGCTGGACCGTGCACATCACTCCCTTGTCCCAGTGCCTTGACCGGGCCAACATCCTCGCCCAGTAATCATCTGTTGTCACAGTTTCAAGACCAAGGATCTTATCCTGCATGAAGCTCGAATAAGGGGCAACCTGTCACATAAAGGGCACCCATTCTGTGTCTATGAGGATTATACGCCCGATGTGGCAAAGCACCGCGCCGGCAACAGAGATGTCATGACCAAACTCTACAAACTCCATCTTCATCCAGCCTTGCACTTCACCTGCAAAACTAAGAATTACCCCGCCTTCCGGTGAGAAGATTTGGCTCTCCTCAGTTTTGGACGCAGAGAAGTTTATCCGGGAATATACGCCAATCCCCCATACAGGTTAGAGTGCCTTGTCAGGGTCTGCTCATGGACTCGAATCCATACTATGCCATAACGGGTGAAACCGTATTAAATGGGCTCAGCAAGGGCTACCGAACATGTAAGACGCTGAGCCGACCAATGGATGGAGGTCAGAGTTCTCATTTAACGTTAACCTTCACTTTCATCCCGGCTGTGTTCAGAGCGATGCATATTTGGGAGGCCTTCCAGGTTTGATCATTGACACTTTCGGATGGATATACTTATATTCCCCCATTTTTGTTTTGTTTCGTTATTTATTTTTCAATCCTTATATTATTCTTACTACCATACCATTTATTTATTGCTTGCAGGGGACTGGGGGTGATGGTTGGGAAGGGGCAGACGCAGACACCTGGTTAGCAAGTTGATGTTTTGTGCCGTTTTGCCTTTGTCTAGCCGTGGGCCGCTCTCCCGACTAGATTCCCACCAGCCCTCTATAGTGCTTGTGTCTGTGTAGGTGTGCGTACATATAGTTATTATTTGTACTTTATTATTATTTTCTCTTAGCATTTTAGTATGTGTATATTTTAAATCAGTGTAGATTGTTATTCTGGGGTATGAATGTTTGTATGTGTACATGTGCATATGTATATGTGCATCCATACATATACATATATTGTTTTAATATATATTTGTATATATGCATTTTTTTGTGTGGGTGTGTATGTACAGTATGTGTGTGTATGTATGTATATATATATATATATAGAAGGGACCTTTGCTTCCTTTGAGTTGCTGAGGGAAACTTATAATTTTCCCAGAAGTAATTTTTTCAGATACCTACAAAATTAGAGACTATGTTAGAAAACACCTCCCAACATTTGGGAATGCTAAACCTTACATGTTTGACGGATGCATAAAAATATGCCCCCACCTCAGACAAACTGATATCGCGTCTATATTATGCTTTTCAATCTGTTAGCACAACTTCTACAGATGCCATTAAGGCAAAATGGGAGGAAGAACTAGGGACTGACATTTCGGTGGCAGACTGGAAAGAGACTTTGGAGAATATCCACACATGCTCCATTAATTCCAGACATCGTCTCATACATTTCAAGGTATTACACAGATTACACTATTCCAAACTAAACTGCATAGGATATTTCCTGATACATCCCCTTATGTGTGATAAATGTCAGGCAGCGCAGGGTACACTACTCCACTGCTTTGCCCTATGCTCTAGCTTGCATGGTTATTGGGGTGGAATTTTTGGCATCCTCTCTGAAGTTCTGGAGACTTCATTAGACCCAGACCCGCTTCTGATAATCCTGGGAGTGTCTGATTCCCTAAACGGATGAACCAACCCCCAAAAACAACTAATCTCTTACAGTCTCATTGCGGCAAAAAACTAATCTTGTTGTTTTGGAAAAGGAGGGAAGCGCCCTCTACCAAATTATGCCTCAGTGAATTGGCAAACACTGCACACTTAGAAAGAATTAGATATATTCTGAACCATAAATTATCAACATTTGATCAAATCTGGCAGCCTTTCCTCTCCTACCTGGACGAGTCGGCGCACTCTCAATTGTAATATTTTAATCTACCTTTGGGCAGCATGTGCTGGCCCCGCCACCCGCGCAGTGGGGGTGGGGGGGGGGGGCTATACACCTATACCTATACACCATTCTTGTGTGTGTTCAATAAAAATATTTGAAACAGAAAGTTTCCAAAAGTACAGTGGTCTCCATCATTGGGAAATGAAATAAATATGGAACTACCCAGACTCTGCCTAGAGCTGGATCTCCAACCAAACTGAGCAACCAGGAAAGAATGACCTTGGTCAGGGAGGTGACCAAGAACCCAATGACCACTCTGACAGGACTTCAGAGTTCCTTGGCTGAGATGGGAGAATCTGCCAGAAGGACAACAGTCATTACAGCACTTCACAAAACAGGGTTTTATGGGTGTCACTCCTGAGAAAAAGGCACATGACAGCACACAAAAGACATGTGAAAGACTGAGAACATAAGGCTAAAGATTCTGTGGTCTGATGAGACAAACCTTTTACTCTTTGGCCTGAATGCAAAGTGTTATGTCTGGAGAAAACCAGTCACAGCTCATCGCCGTGAGGCATAGTGGTGGCAGCATCATGCTATGTGGATGCTTTTCAGGGACTGGGACACTGGTAACGATAAAGGGAACAATGAATGGAGCCAAACACAGGCACATCCTTAATGAAAACTGCTTCAGAGTACAAACAACCTTAGACAAGGGGCGATGATTAACGTTCCAACAGGACAATGACCCCAAGAATACAGCCAAAGCAAATCTGGAATGGCTTCAGTACAAGAATGTGACAGTCCTTGAGTGGCCCAGCCAAAGCCCAGACTTGAATCCCATTGAACATTTGTGGAAAGACTTGAAAATTGCTGTTCCCCGCCGCTCCCCATCTAGTTTAACAGAGCTTGAGAAAATCTGCAAGGAAGAATGGGAGAAAGTCTCCAAATCCAGATGTGTAAAGCTGATACAGACATACCCAATACAACTCAAAGCTGTAATCACCACTGAAGGTGCTTCTACAAAGTATTGACTCAGAGGCTTGAATACTTATGTGTAAATTAAATAAATAGTGCTGGTGGAATGAATCACTATCAGACTATTCTCAGCTTTTGAAAATAAATGTTTGCAAATGGTGAAATATGCCAGACAGAACTGTACAAAGTTCTGTATTTAATTTTCAGTACATTTGCTAACATTTCTAAAAATGTATTTACACTTTGTTATTATGGGTTATTGTGTGTAGATGGTTGAGAAAAAAATCGATTTCATCCATTTTGAATTCAGGCTGTAACACAACAAAATGTGTAAAAAGTCAAGGGGTACGAATACTTTCTGAAGGCACTGTAACATGGTTATAATAGTGCTTATTTTTTTATGCCTTATTCTGAATGCAATACATCTGTTTTAAGACACATCCTGTACTTTGCATCATGCCGTCAACTCCAAACATATACAAATCTAATTTGTCATTTGTCACGATTCAGGCATTTGAGACATGAGAAACAGACCAAAATGACAGACTAAAACAACTATAACCCAGACAAACAAAATGGTTGTAAAATTATAATTCAAGATTTTGTGGTATAGCCTTGGTAAAATTGCAGCACACTGTTCCTCTGTATCTAGGGACAATTCCAAATGGATTATAACAATAACAATGTGTTGCACCAGGAGAATAGCTACAAAAGCATTTTAGAAAGAAAATGGGAGCTTCTCTATTCTGCATGATCCCCTTCAGGAGAAAAAGTCCATCAGCTGTTCCACTTCAGAAAGCAATGGACTGATTTCAAGACTATTGATGGAAAACACTATCCTACTCCAATCCTCAATTTCCATAAACATTTACGCTGTTTCATTTTGTGGGGAATTTGAGTAAAATTTAGCCAATGATCTGAGTGTCTGAGACGGACACACAGAGATGAATGTGGGAATATGCTGCAAATCACTGCAGGCATTTCAGCATTTATATTTCACTGGGCCAGGCTTGTTAGATGTTGAAACTAATATGGATAACATAATCTGTTAGTGACCGATAGTATTAGGGGCCAGCAGAGGTTTTGGAGCATAATATGGAAATATTATGCTCCAAAACAAGAAATACTGTGCGTGATAATGGTGACTAGTATCCCACTGATATATTCAAAGAATTCAGATTTTAATATAGAAATATATATTTTAAAATAAAATCACTGGGCTTAAACAAGTTTAAAACAGGCTCCTAGAATTGGGTACCCAATGCAACCTGTGGAAAAGGATACTGGTGATACATGTTATAAATTCTTGACTCATATTGTAAAGATACGTAAAGCTTTGTTTACCTGCGCACTTTGAAAAGTGATCCATCTCAAAACCATATGTTATGTCAAAGTTTTCGGGCAGTTAAAAATACTTTTGTTGCAGAGGCAAGAAAAGAAAAGGGAAAAACGTTGATGCTTTCAACAAAACACTTGATGACACACAGGTATTTGTATTTCACAGCCAGGTAGCTTAGCAGTTAAGAGTGTTGGGCCGGTAACCGAAAGGTCACTGGTTTGAATCCACGAGCAGACATGGCCCAAATTTGGTTTCCAGTAGCAGTTCCGGTAGAAGTGTACACATTATAAATAAAATAGAACTTATATTATTTCAAGCAACTCTCAACATTACTTTTGTTAATCCATTTAACTTGTTGACATATTATACTGCAATAATATCACATGCCACATACACACTACACAGTACTTACTATTCAATACAGAATTAAATGTGAACAAAGTAAGTGAATGCATAATCAAAGTAACAATTCAGTGAGTCTTCCTATACTTTATACTGACTTTACTGTCCCCATGGGGAAATTTTGTTGCAGTGTCATGTACATGTTTAAAGTGGCATTTAAATACACAACCAAATTGACAATACAACTTTAAGACATACAGTGCCTTGCGAAAGTATTCGGCCCCCTTGAACTTTGCGACCTTTTGCCACATTTTAGGCTTCAAATATAAAGATATAAAACTGTCTTTTTATGTGAAGAATCAACAACAAGTGGGACACAATCATGAAGTGGAATCAATTTTAACCATCTTCCCTGTCCCTGCTGGAGAAAAGCAGGCCCAAACCATGATGCTGCCACCACCATGTTTGACAGTGGGGATGGTGTGTTCAGGGTGATGAGCTGTGTTGTCCTCTTGGCTGCATCTCTGATCAGTCTTCTCCTTGTATGAGCTGAAAGTTTAGAGGGACGGCCAGGTCTTGGTAGATGTGCAGTGGTCTGATACTCCTTCCATTTAAATATTAACGCTTGCACAGTGCTCCTTGGGATGTTTAAAGCTTGGGAAATCTTTTTGTATCCAAATCCGGCTTTAAACTTCTTCACAACAGTATCTCGGACCTGCCTGGTGTGTTGTTATTATTCCTTGTTCTTCATGATGCTCTCTGCGCTTTTAACGGACCTCTGAATCTATCACAGTGCAGGTGCATTTATACAGAGACTTGATTACACACAGGTGGATTGTATTTATCATCATTAGTCATTTAGGTCAACATTGGATCATTCAGAGATCCTCACTGAACTTCAGGAGAGAGTTTGCTGCACTGAAAGTAAAGGGGCTGAATAATTTTGCACGCCCAATTTTTCAGTTTTTGATTTGTTAAAAAAGTTTGAAATATCCAATAAATGTCGTTCCACTTCATGATCGTGTCCCACTTGTTGTTGATTCTTCACAAAAAATACAGTTTTATATCTTTATGTTTGAAGCCTGAAATGTGGCAAAAGGTCGCAAAGTTCAAGGGGGCCGAATACTTTCACAAGGAACTGTAAATTCTATATTCTTTATTGTACATTTTATACATACAGTACAGTCTTTTTAGATAGCAATTTTGTTGAGCACATGTTATTCAAAGCTGTTTTTCATTGAAATATTTCTCTCTTCTTGCTTCTTTTGATTGGCAGATTTGTGAGCTGGGATGCCTGCATATGAAAAGCTCAGTGTGAATTCAGATAGTACAAAAAAATTAATTTATGTCTTCAAGGTTCCGATGGGGCCTTGAGCCCCGAGCTCCTTCGAGATGTCTACACATCCAAGCCTCTATGAATCGGTTTCTGCTCATTGCTCCGCCAAGATAAAGAGAACCAGTGGCGATGTTCCATTACATGACACATACACAGTTATAGTCTACTTTGAACAACTACTAGAACAAAACATGTCTCTGGAGAAAGAAAAAGTACACCTTGATCATCCTCTGTACCTGTGCAACCTTTATTTTACATCGCACTATACTTTTCATACCGTTTCTTCTTGGTTATCATGTTTGTGGGATCATAAGAAGATTCATAAAAATAATGTCATTATCTGCTAATACAGATCTTAATTTGACCAACCTGTTCAGAAGAACTTTCCTGCAAGGCAGAACATTTAAATCATGTAGTGTATTTGAGATTTTAAAAAGCTTTTGAAGTCTTGTTATGCATATAACCCACATAATAATTCAAATTTCCTGTTGCTGCAGGATCATTTTCAGGATTAGTTTCTGCAGGATTATTTTTCAAATTAAGATCCTACATCTGTAGGAGGAATTATACTATTTTCACATATTACTCTTTTGTTACGTGTGCTCCCTCTCCGGCCTCTAGGTCACCAGGCTGCTCATTAGGATGCACACCTATCACCAGCGTAAGGCGCATAATGACACTCACCTGGACTCCATCACCTCCTTGATGTCACTCCCTTTGGTTTCTTCCCCAGTCGTCATTGTTCCTGTATCATGTCGGTGCGCTGTTCATGTTCTGTTCATTTATAAAATGTTATCACTCCCTAAACTTGCTTCCTGACTTTCAAGCGTACATCGTTACACCTTTTTTCTGTTGCCACAGTTACCTGTACAATAGGTTGCAGCAGCAGAGGATGGTTTAGGTCTGCAGGAGGAAAGACTAGATTTCCGATATGCAAGACCATCATTACAAAGATCTACTTGAACTACTGTACAATAAAATGTCCAGAGAGAAACTGTATCAAATCAGCCCCTCGGCCTCAATGTGTAGCAGTTTTAAAAGTGTAGCCAGACTCTACATGGAAGAAAATGTGGAATACCAGGAAGCCAAATCTAGCATGCCAGTGTAAAGTTTTAAATTGATACAGTAAGTGCAAGGATGGCATTACAAGTTCATTTCAAATAGAGAAGAGTGGGAATTTCTGTTCATTTTCTCAATGAGTCAACCCTTAAATGTGCTGCAGCACAAAGTGAATTTACCAGTATTTACATCAAAGCTAGCCTGGCCCCTCGGTCTACTTTCTCAAGTATTTCCGTAAAAAAAAAAAGATTTCCAGCTTTTGAGTAGAGACGGCAGTTTGACGAACACAGGATTCAATCCACAGGGATATGTTGTTTTGATCATGTAGACAGACAGTTGTCCCATGTGTATTTTGCATCTGAATCCTCTCAATGGTGTCCTCAAATGGCAGCTCGACTTACAAGTGTGACTATGACCAAGGTTAAAGAGTAGCAATCATGTGGATGGAATTTACATAAGATTTGTGATGGCTTTGCCATTCACCGCTGTCTCTTCAACAGGAAACACACCCAACGTGTTGCTGTTCATGAATCATGTTTATCTTTCACCTACAGTATTTATTTGAAGGTTGGTAAGATGTACCCAGGAATAGGACAAATATAAGCACCCACCAAATTATTTAAATTATACTATAACATGAATTCAATTTCTGGCAATGCCCTGATGGAAATGAATACATTGGAGTGGCTTCATTGGTTACTACAGTGCTGATGAACCAAGCTGCTGCACATTCCTCTCTTCGTAGCAAAATACAAACCTATAATGTCTCATTGCCTTTCAACTTAACATTCTTTAATCCCTCCATTTATCCATCTCTGTGACGACAAAAGGAAGACCAATTATCTGAACAAACGCTCTGCTTTCGACGCTGAGCAGTACGGTTGTGAAAAGGCTCAAGGCTTCTTGCGTTGATACATCGATTGTACTCTAAAACCTTGCTTGCTTTTTCCTGGTCAGGTAAAATGTGTTAAATATCTGAAATAGTTTGTTGCATATCTTGATGATATTAGTGTGAAGTGATTTCTAGAAAAATGGCACTTGTGCTGTGTCTGGTCCTAATAATATTTAATACTCTGCATAACAGATCAGCCTCTATCTCATTGACACTCAGCAAATTTGAACAGTACTCTCTACCGGTTGTATTTTAGCATCCATCCAGCGCCGCTTGCTGGTCCTCCCTGGAGAACAGTTAGCAAAGACTAAAACTTATTTGACTGAGCAACATCTGTCACAAACATATAACGCTTTCTTTGCAGAGGCACCAACTGCTTCTTGTACATAGTATCAGGGGTTACATTCAAGTAAAACTAAATTACGGTGACATTCAACATGTGGTAAGACTATTGTCAATTAGGAGGCTAAGCGCTAATCCAGAAATAACGTTTTCATTGTTGTGCAGGATGAAATCCTTGAGCACATGCTAGCAAACAACAAATGTCAATATATTCACTGCATAAATGTGTTAAAACCGTAGCTATATGAATTCACAACATACTTATGTCTCATAGGTGCTGAGCACTGGCAACTAAACATTGCTGTTTGGACCATCATCGGGGAGGGTTCGAGCCGTCCCCTCTGCCTTTTCACATGCATCCCCTTATCGGACTGCCTGGGTGATTGATGGGGAGTGTTCCAAATGGCACCCTTTGCCCTTCGTAGTGTACTACTTTGCCCAGGGCTCATTTGAACACAGCCCTATGGGCCCTGGTCAAAAGTAATGCACTACATAGGGTATAGGGTGCCATTTAGGAGGCAGACATTGAGAATGGGATCAGAAAATAGTTATATGCTGCACTGCAAATGCATGCCAAACACTCCTTTGAAAACAATTGAATCACACTCCAGTTAAAAGGCTAACTGGGGGAAACATGTTTGTTATTAAAATGCTTTATACTCACATCTCATCCTCTGGATTTCCATACTAATGGGCAGGTAAGGGCCCTCACGCGTTCGTATTACTGGGCACACTAGGCCCACTGCCAGTGGCTTCCCTTGCTTTTAACAGAGTGCTTTCAATTCAGATCAATTTAGCCCAATTAAACTGCTTTACGTCCCACCGAGAGTGTTTCAGTGCGGCATTACAAACCACCCTTTTCAATTAAGCTTGATGACTTAAATGTAAATGAAAAGATACATGACAGATCCCCTTGTTTTCATGTTTGAATATATACCATGGATGTCCTGGGTGCCCTTTTGATATCACTGTTAACATGTACTGATAACAAAATGTGAGTTATCATCTTTGGGTCACATCTTGGGTCCCTTGGCCGATAACCAACAATAGGGCCTGTGTGACTGTCTGGAGGACTGTCTGAAGCACAGAGGATAGTGTCTCACTGTTTGTCCCACAGAAAGAGGAGACCTACTAGGTGCATCACAGTACTTACTATTCAATACAGAATTAAATGTGAACAAAGTAAGTGAATGCATAATCAAAGTAACAATTCAGTGAGTCTTCCTATACTTTATACTGACTTTACTGTCCCCATGGGGAAATTTTGTTGCAGTGTCATGTACATGTTTAAAGTGGCATTTAAATACACAACCAAATTGACAATACAACTTTAAGACATACAGTGCCTTGCGAAAGTATTCGGCCCCCTTGAACTTTGCGACCTTTTGCCACATTTTAGGCTTCAAATATAAAGATATAAAACTGTCTTTTTTTTGTGAAGAATCAACAATAAGTGGGACACAATCATGAAGTGGAATCAATTTTAACCATCTTCCCTGTCCCTGCTGGAGAAAAGCAGGCCCAAACCATGATGCTGCCACCACCATGTTTGACAGTGGGGATGGTGTGTCATTGCTTCTCTTTACAACAGGAGTATAGCCTACCTGGCTGGCATGAAAATGTACGTTGGGAATAGCATGCTCCATTCGCTATTTAAGTGCATAGATCACAAGTATTTTTTCCCCATGCCTGTGTTTCCAGACAGGTGCATGGTAATGGTCCATTCTAAATCCCAAAAATATCACATATATATTATTTAGTATATGTAAAGATAAGATTAAATCAAGAGTAGTTTGAATAGCATTACATGCATATTCACATTTGTGGTCACTTTTGAGAATGGTGTTTTCCTGCTAATGGAACATTTGCGCTTATAGCCTACTGCCATGTGTGCATTACTGTGCTTATAATGTGAAGAAATAGCCTAATCATTTATCAATATTTTCAGCTAAAATGTTCTAATCTGTTGCGACAGCCTGATTACCTAAAAAAGTTGTTTTGATGCTAGTGGTTGTATTAATTTGGGATCTATCACATCCCACAAAGCAGAGCTCATGCCTTTCATGCGACTTCTTCAAATCCTCATTACAGTTGCATCATGCAGCCTTAGAATGTATTAAAAAGTATATAAAGTAAAGTATATAGCACAATGTTTGTTTCACAACTAAAGTGACATCACTCTAAATGAAGCATTTAGGAGTACCTGTTTCCTTGTTAACCTATCAATACAGAATAGCCGCATGTGCACACTTCTCCAAATCGTTTGGAGAAAACATCCTTTATGTTTTATTCAGATATGTTCAATTGTATTCTTCATACTATAAAATAATATAAAGCAAATCTTGTCTGCTAAATGAAATAGTGTAGCCTACAGGCATATGGCATAGCCAGATCAGGACCAAACATCAAATCAAACTTTATTTGTCACATTCACCGAATACAACAAGTGTAGACCTCACCGTGAAATGCTTACTTACAAGCCCTTAACAGTGCAGTTCAAGAAGAGTTAAGAAAATATTTATCAAATAAAAAATTATAAATAACGATAGCGAGGGTATATACAGGGGGTACCGGTACTGAGTCTGTGTGCGGAGGTACAGGTTAGTTGAGGTAATGTGTACATGTAGGTAGGGGTGAAGTGACTATGCATAGATAATAAACAGCGAATAGGGGGGAGGTCAATGCAAATAGTCAATTTGATTAATTGCTCAGCAGTCTTATGGCTTGAGGGTAGAAGCTGTTAAGGGGCCTCTTGGTCCTAGACTTGGCGCTCCGGTACCGCAGAGAAAACAGTTTATGACTTGGGTGACTGGAGTCTCTGACAATTTTATGGGCATTCCTCTGACACCGCCTATTATATAGGTCCTGGATTGCAGGAAGCTTGGCCCCAGTGATGTACTAGGCCGTACGCACTACTCTCTGTAGCGCCTTAAGGTCAGATGCCGAGAAGTTGCCATACCAGGCGGTGATGCAACCATCACCGTTTGATAGTGCAGCTGTAGAACTTTTTGAGGATCTGAGGACCCATGCCACATCTTTTCAGTCTCCTAAGGGGAAATAGGTTTTGTCGTACCCTCTTCACGAGTGTCTTGGTGTGTATGGACCATGATAGTTCATTGGTGATGTGGACACCAAGGAACTTGAAACTCTCGACCCGCTCCACTACAGCCCTGTCGATGTTAATGGGGGCCTGTTCAGCCCACCTTTTCCTGTAGTCCACGATCATCTCCTTTGTCTTGCTCACATTGAGGAAGAGGTTGTTGTCCTGGCACCACACTGCCAGTTCTCTGACCTCCTCCCTATAGGCTGTCTCATCGTTGTCTGTGATCAGGCCTACACTGTTGTGTCGTCAGAAAACTTTATGATGGTGTTGGAGTCAAATCAAATCAAATCAAATCAAATTTATTTATATAGCCCTTCGTACATCAGCTGATATCTCAAAGTGCTGTACAGAAACCCAGCCTAAAACCCCAAACAGCAAACAATGCAGGTGTAAAAGCACGGTGGCTAGGAAAAACTCCCTAGAAAGGCCAAAACCTAGGAAGAAACCTAGAGAGGAACCGGGCTATGTGGGGTGGCCAGTCCTCTTCTGGCTGTGCCGGGTAGAGATTATAACAGAAAATGACCAAGATGTTCAAATGTTCATAAATGACCAGCATGGTCAAATAATAATAAGGCAGAACAGTTGAAACTGGAGCAGCAGCACAGTCAGGTGGACTGGGGACAGCAAGGAGCCATCATGTCAGGTAGTCCTGGGGCACGGTCCTAGGGCTCAGGTCCAGCATGGTTGAATAATAGTAAGGCAGAACAGTTGAAACTGGAGCAGGAGCATGGCCAGGTGGACTGGGGACAGCAAGGAGTCCTCATGTCAGGTAGTCCTGGGACATGGTCCTAGGGCCCAGGCCAGTTGAAACTGGAGCAGCAGCATGGCCAGGTGGACTGGGGACAGCAAGGAGTCATCATGTCAGGTAGTCCTGGGGCATGGTTCTAGGGCTCAAGTCCTCCGAGAGAGAGAAAGAAGGAGAGAAGGAGAGAATTAGAGAACGCACACTTAGATTTACACAGGACACCGAATAGGACAGGAGAAGTACTCCAGATAAACAAACTGACCCTAGCCCCCCGACACATAAACTACTGCAGCATAAATACTGGAGGCTGAGACAGGAGGGGTCAGGAGACACTGTGGCCCCATCCGAGGAGTCATGTTTGGCCACGCAGTCGTGGGTGAACAGGGAGTACAGGAGGGTACTAAGTACACAACCCTGAGGGGCCCCAGTGTTAAGGATCAGCGTGGCAGACCTGTTGTTGCCTACTCTTACCACCTGGGGGGGTGGCCCGTCAGGAAGTCCAGGATCCAGTTGCAGAGGGAGGTGTTTAGTCCCAGGGTCCTTAGCTTAGTGATGAGCTTTGTGGGCACTATGGTGTTGAATGCTGAACTGTAGTCAATGAACAGCATTTTCACATAGGTGTTCCTTTTGTCCATGTGAAAAAGGGCAGTGTGGAGTGCGATTGAGATTGTGTCAACTGGATAACATAAGGACAACTCAGAGTATGCTATTCTGTTCTTCTGAAACAGACTACATTTTCTTCATTTCATGCTTCTTTAGACCCGTCTAAAAGAAATAATGGATTTATTGCGATGGTGTAGGCTATATTACATGGATTTATTAGGCTTTTTAAAATGTAGATGTTTCAAAATGCTGTCTGGCCAAAAAGAGTATGACATGCCATAGTCTTTTTGGCCAGAAAGCATCAGATACATGGTCTACATATAGTAAGACAGAGGGGCACTGTTTCACTTTCTCCGTTGAGATCGTTCCAGCCACTTGCGAAATTAAGGAAAGTTTGTAGGTGCACAGTACACTGTTTGGATGTTGTAATTATGGGCTACACATACATGTCCTCTGCCTGGGGGGGAGGGGAGGTTATGCCCCGCTCATGACGCCGCTCGATGATGTGAGGCCTGAGGCAAGTGCCACTTCTGCCTATTGGTAAGTCCGTTACTACTGACCTAGAAAAAAGCATGGCTTACATTTTCCCCATTGAGCCCGTTCAATACTGTGACCTTGGGACTTGTGAGGCGGAGAGCAAATCCCTTTAATTTAAGTTTCTATTTGGGCCTCTACAGTGCGAATTGAAACAAGGTTGACTACCAACAATAATGAATAATGACAAGTCATTTAAAGAGGGTGGTGTGTGGGAACTACACGGCCACTGGCAAGGTTGGGGTTTTCAGCAACAAAAGCAGGAGCTTTGCTGCTCACAAGATTGTCTACTCTGGCCTTATATATATATATATATCCCCGCACCTCTCTGATTCAGAGGGGTTGGGTTAAATGCAGAAGACACATTTCAGTTGAATGCATTCAGTTGTACAACGGACTTGGTATCCCCCTCTCCTTATCCCTTTCCCTTATACCAGACGAGCCTGTGGTTATTGTCAATGCAGTCATATAGGCTAACCTTGGTCAAGACTGCCCCCACCTGGTAGAGTGTTGAACCAGCAGAGGAGTCACTGATGCTCTCCCTGAGGACGGGCAGATTTGATTTGTCTAAGGTCATGAATGGAAATCTCCTATGTGAGGTGGGTATAGTGTTGATGACTTGCTAAAACAGTATCATAATGAATCAGTCAATATACGGCACAGAGTCAACAGATCTCGGGCTGCCCAGATGTCCTCTCTCGGATGTGTTTGTGGAGGAGCTTAGGGCTCAGTCCAAACTGTGAAATCACATAGAAGATTACAAGCAACAACCCCACTCGAGTGAGGCCACACACCTAAATGAATAGGGATCGTCTTGGTCCTGCCTTAGGAATCTTGCTTTAGTTGGAATCCACATCGTAAAGTCGGAAAATGTGACGGATTCCCCAAATAATATGCCGTATTATATGAATGAAACAGAATAGCAGACTGCTAAGCAGACGTTTTACAGGAAGTAACAGAAACAATAAAAAATAGTAAGCAGAACTGATCACAATACATGGTGAGAGTTCTTGTGTATCTGCTTGCGCATGCGAGTCCTACTTTCACATTGTGTGTACTCATGAATATCTGTGCATAGTAGTGCGATCCACTTGATTAACTTTTGTGTGCCTAGCTGCTTTTCTACAGCAGTCGATAGGATCCATTCAGGCCTCAGATAAGTTCGCTCTGTCGGTCACAATAACGGTCTTTCAGCTGCATATCTATCGAAGCTGTAATGGCCCTTTTCTTCCCCCGTCTGTGTGCCCTGCACATTCAGCTCCAGTCAGGTGGCCTTGGAGCATTAAGCCCAGTGGAATCGTTATGTTCTATATTCAAGTATTCAATACTTTAATGTCCTTTCTGCACACATTTATCCCAGGTTTCTACGATTTATGTTTCGAAAGACAACTAAGTATGGGCACAAGGTCCAACATGGGTTAACACGGCTGTGTCGCTTCGGAGACCGGGTGTACAGGTTGCTCTTTGAACGTGGTCTTCTACTAGTCCCCTTTTACGTAGATTGTGCTGTGCAGTCTGGGAATGTAACGTTTGAGACCGCAGTGTGATCATGGACACATGCTTGAAAGCGTTCCACAACCACAGTTCATTATTCCGCTTATCTCACGATTTTAGCATAGAAATAGGAATGGCCGCTGTGTGCCCGCTATAACAAACAGCCCTTATCAACATGACATCCGAGTGTGTACTGTACACAGTAAATAATACCCACTGTACAGGGCATTACTTTTGTCCAGAGTCACATGGGCCCCGGTCAAAAGTGGTACACTGTATTGGGAATAGGGTGCCGTTTGGGACGGAACCAGGCGGACACCATAAGAACTTCTGTCCCCAATAAGTGATTTGTCAACTAAGTTATTCAGCCCGAGGCCAAAGCCCCGTGCTGTGATCTAAACAGATCTCCCTGTCATTAGGCTGGGAGACTTTGGCTTTGACATGAAAGCTATGTGACACCAGTAAGAGCGACAGTTCTGCCCAATCAGTGCCGGCACCCCGGGGGGGGGGGTGACCATATTCCCAGCTTAGGGGACTTGCATATTGGTACTGCTCAGTTGGCACGTTTTTCTTGTTCTCTCAGTTCACAGCTAGATCAGAGACTGCTAAGCAGATGTGCGATAATGACATGGATTTGGTTGTGTTTAGGGCCCACGGCAGGGGAGGTGGGGCACTAAGCAGCCAAAGCTACTGAACCTGCAACTGTAGACCATCTCATTATTTCACTAATATGGCTCACAAATAAAGGCATCGATAAGGAAAAGTCACTAATGAGAAAACAAATGCTAAATAGGAGCTCTCTGAACTGCCCTGGCTGCTTTCAACAGGCACACACAACATCAACAGGCACACACAACATCAACAGGCACACACAACATCAACACGCTGACCGACACACACACGAACACAAAATGCAGGATATTTCACTTAGGCCTTCCGTTATCTTCTTCTTACTGCAGCTTTATCTATCCCTTGTAGAGGGACAATAATACTGATGATAAATAACTGGAAAGAAAAAGCCTTCAATGACTGAAGAAGAAAGGGCGATAGACCAATGACAGGACAGGAGAAACCAGGAGTCATACCATCTATCTACTTTGCCTTATCACAAAATCATGACCTTCTTTGGGGAATTATACATCCAGGCCTACTGTATGTGCAATATTAACAAGAAACACGGATAGTTGTTGCCTATTACACATTCTGAGAATGGCAAACAATGCAAATGCTGTAAAAGAAAAATGGCAGCCAGAGATCGATTTAGCAGAGCAGAGGCTTCTGTTATGCCTCCTCCTAGCTGCCAAATTATTCCAGTCCCACTCATTCACTCCTAGCCCTCATCCCTAATCATCTGCCCACACTACTATGACTGCCAGCCACCGCTGCCTCTCTATACACATGGAACAGGAAAGGGGGATTATTGCACAGTTTGCTGTGAATGAATGAGAGATCCTTCAAATGTAATGGTGCTCTTAAATGATTCATTAGCACAACCGTGTATTCAGGAGGGAAGAATTCACCCCTTTTTTTTAGGAAATCTATCCAGATGTAAAATGAGGACACAGTGAAGGGGGCATTCACATTCAGTTCTGTTAGCCAGGGCATTGAGTGATAGGAACCAATAAATACTCTCTGGTTAATGATGTTGTCAGTGGGGATAATTTATGCTAGAGAGCAACACAAAAGAAGATTGTCCACAAATAACTATTGCTTTTTCCATCCTCATTAAGAAAGACTGAATGCTACTGTTTAGTGCCCGCAGTAGCAAAGCTACTCTTTGTCCCATTGATAGAGGCCATTGTGTGTACCCGAATCTACGGATGACTGTGTCACGATTCCGGAAGCTATGAAACGGATGGAGGATGATAAGCCAATCAATCATTTAGTGTAGAGAGATTGATGCCTTTGGATTTCACAGCACAAAACTGTACTATAGTGACATCAGGCCTCATTCATTTACTAAAGTGTTTCCTTACTGTATGTGCAGTTTATTCTCAAATGAATACAACGTTTTATTTATTTATCCTTTATTTAACTTGGGAAGTTACTTTGAGATTGTTATTTTTCAAGTGAGCCTTGAATGTAGGTCTTTAGTAGAGGGTTTAAAGTAGGGTAGGATTTAGGGTAAATGTACTTAAAATGTTTTTAACATATATTTTTTTTGTCATATTATTCCCTTATACCACAAGATGTAAAAAAAAAAATTTTTTAAAAGCTTCTTAAATCGAAACCATAGATTGCACGCCTTCCATTATCATATTACTCCCTTATACCATAAGATGTACAAAAATAAATAAAGAGCTTCTTAAATCGAAACCATAGATTGCACGCCTTCCATTATCATATTACTCCCTTATACCATAAGATGTACAAAAATAAATAAAGAGCTTCTTAAATCGAAACCATAGATTGCACGCCTTCCATTATCAAGCTGTTATTTTATATGCACATTGAACAGCGTTACATTTATCAAATTTCTTCTTTATCACAATTCTCCTTGACCTCACCTGAAATGCATTTGTGAAATAGCTTTTAGTATTTGCATCCATTTCACTGTAGCTCACTGGTTTGGCGTTGAAGTGTTTTTTTTTCGCCAACAAAATTCCAGCATTAATCTAGTCCCATGTAAATATGTAATACTTCCAACCAATTATCATTGGATAGTGCCTCCACATCAATTCAATTCATTTCCAACTATTTTCAAGACACAAATGATATATTTAACAGGTGCAACATGTCAAGGTACATTTCATTATACTGTATATTTGGAGACAAATAATTTTTGTCAGTCAGTAAAGAAGGACAGATAGCTTTCCAGTGGACTCTCAAAAGCATTTAGTTTAGTACTGTAGCCGTCTCGGTCAAGTTCTATCTGCTCCATTCTCTTGTCGTGGGGGAACAATAACAATCTTCCTCCTCAGACAGAGACTGTCGTGTACATCAGTGGAGGCTGCTAAGGGGAGGACGGCATTATAACGACTACGACGAAGCGAATGGAATGGCATCAAAATCACGTGTTTGATGAATGTAATACCATTCCCCTCGAGCCATTACCATGAGCCCATCCTCCCCAATTAAGGTGCCACCAACCACCTGTGGTGTTTCGTGTAAGTCTCCAGATAGAGTGCAACCTTCTGCAGGATCACCACAATCCAGACAGTGTGCCCCAGAGCAGAGAGAGCTCCAACCATGACCACCCCCAATCACAGAATTAGCATATAACAGTTAGAGGGTGGAAAACTAAGCACCGTCTCTCTCACTCAGAAACACTAAGGGCACGTTGGACTCGGAGAGCAATGAAAACCAACAACACAGATCTCTGAACACTTACGGCAAGATCAATATGCTGCAGAACTGTAGCAAATCTTTAGATCTCAGGATGTAGATCAAACAGTATATCTCTTTCAAATCCAGAAACATCCGTTTGGGGTCACTGTGCTGGCCTGCTCATTTGTCACAAAAGAGGACTTTGAGCTGCTTAGCAGTACGTGTAGCTAAAGCAGTCCCAGTGGGCACGGGGGGCAGACCACCAACACATTCGGCCACCATGCTGTTTAAACAGATCAAAACAGAAGCACAAAGATGCTTGCCGCGGGAGCTCTATAGTTCCCTCAACCTCTGGCTTGATTTGCTTCTACCCTGTAGGCATCTAGCCGTGTCCCCTTGGACTGGAACCATCCATTATTGTGACACAGTAACAGTGACTAAATGCCCTTTTTGGGGAGAATATTCCAGTTGATTGTCCCTACTCCCAGTGGGCAGCTGTGTCAATACACATGTCTTTCTGGATTCTTACCGTTATGTCAGCCTTCTGCATACTTTAGTGAAATTTTACATTAACATGACATTGTGTTATCATTCTAAAATTATACCAAGCGAGAGAAAGAGTTAGCTACCTCTTGAAGGAAAGAAATTCATACAAGAACACCGCCTGGTGTTGAGAGTAATCCACATAAAAAAACATGAGTGGTGACACTACAAATATGGCTTAAGAGAGGACATTAAAAAAGCCATGAACCAATGGCTCGTCTGTGAAAAAATGAAAAACTAAAATGGGATTTTTTTTTGTGACAGGATTAGCATTCCACCCCAAAGCGGGGATTGTTGGGGAGAGGGGTGCATGGCCACTTCAGCATGCCCGCTCAGAGCTGAAAGCACTGGGAGCCCAGTAGTAAGTGATGCTCCGGCTCATTTCAATGGGCACTTAGAGGCTCAGCCTCTCGTCCACATACTGTGAAAATGTATCTGTAGTGCTGCCCTGTGAGTAAGTGTGTATCCATGTGTCCCTTCGTCAATGTCAAAAACCTTGCTGTACCTATTGCTGTGCTTTGAGGCACTCTTCCGTCCTGCACACTTTGAGTTCATTTGGAACATGAACTATAGTACACACAAAATACAGCTCTCTCAGAATAGCACCATGTAAACTTTGAGTTGTGTGATGCAGTTAAATGTACAATATATTGATCATGGTTTCCTGCTTTAAAAAAAAGTATAATGTAACGGGTTAGTTACAGTATGTTAAACTGCTTGCTTATTCCAACTCTAATTTTACTGCTCTAGCCCTCTGACTGTAATCCGAAACACAATCAACTGTCTCTCTAGAATCAGGATTCGGACCAAATGGCACCCTATTCCCTACATAGTCTCTGGTCAAAAGTAGTGCACTATGGGCCCACTTTATAGGGAAACGGGTGCCATTTGGAATGCATTCTCAGTCTAGCTTCCTCCTGCAGCCTACCAAGACTTTGCGGTGACTCATAAGCAGGAACCCAACGACAAAAGCTATATAATCTACTGTATTGTTTCCAGCCCAATTCCATGTTGTATTCCTGATTTAACTTTGTTGTGGGATCTATTACGATAAGACCGGTAATCAACACAGGGCCTTGATGGCCCACTCCTTCACTAGCCATTTGACATTTAAGAATGACAACAGGCACACCAGCAGGTGCCTGGAAGGGAAAGCCAAAGAAGATGCATAAAATGGATACACATTTCCATGCTAAAAAATCTGTAAAATCCTTCAGGAAATGTGGTGAAGGGCTTAGTTATGTGCCGTCTAGCTCCTATTTGAGTCATCATCAACACTCTGATCTGAAGAACAACTTAATGTAGCACTCGCTCAGTAAGCACTTACAACACATACAGGTATGCTTTCAATGTCACCCCTCTCTCCCTCCCTCTCTCCCTCCCTCCATCGGGCCTAATTAAAGCACATAGATCTGTGTGAACCCTGCTCCATCAAAATGTTGTTACCACTCCCCGCCCACATACAACCATGTATCTGTCCCCTCAGACAGCCCTGCGCTAGCCTACTTTCTTCAGTCGGGCGGCTGTGTGGATGTCACAGCTAATCCTGGGGGAGTTCTCATATTGTGTCTCAGCAAACAGGCGATCAGAGCCATTAAAAAGACATGCTTTGGTTAAACATCTATTAGCAGAACACTGCCCAGGCCCCTAGAGATTCTCCTATTGGTCAGAACGACTCCACGCTCAGGGGAGGGAGGGTTTCTGTTCGAAACGATTTCTCCCACAGCTGTTCGGTGTTACATCATTAGTCATCTGCTCCATAGAAAGTGTTACCGTCCAAAGGCGCTCTATGGAGGCTGTATTTGGGGATCGTCAGTTCACATTAGCAGAGGAAAGGTAGAAGAAAATAATATAAATACTGTGAAATGGCTGTTTTCCTATCAATTTTACAACCTCCCAGTGAACAAAAGAGCCAAACCCAACATCTACATGTGGAAACTGTAAGAGACAACAAAATGGAAGAGTGCTCTCTCCAGTTGGCAGTTCTGTCAGCTATTGACATATGCTACAAACATCCTTATGGTATTGTCAGCACTCTCCAAGGCCTGCTCTGGTGAAGACCACTGTTCACTGGTGGCTGTATGTGTGGGGGAGAATAAGAACACTAAGCTTAAGAACATGACCAAGAAGTGGGTTAGATTAGGGAGATGTGCTGTATTAAGGCTGGTCTTGGTGAACGTAGCATACTACATTACAAAAGCGAGTGTAGTAAACGACAAAGACAAAGCTGTCTCCAAATATCTGGTATAAAGTGTTACACTGCCATTGTAGTCAAGCAGAATGAATTAAATCTCATTACAATCTATTTATATCAAACTGCTAGTGGAGAAGATCATTTCTATTAGACATCCAAACACTCCCATCCATATGAATTTAGTCAGTGAAGCATTTTTTTTGAGGGGGGGGGCCTCTATACTCCAGCATTTTGGATTTGAGATCAAATGTTTCATATTACTTGAAGCACTTTGAGATTCTATGATTAGCGCTACAGAAGTTTAATAAATAAAAATGCTAACCTGCTATTGGTAATGGTGAGAGGTTAGCATGTTTTGTTGTAGCCTCTGTAACCTTCTGTAACCATTATTCCTGATTCTCTCCTGATTTTTCTTAATTGTGGCATTTACAGGATTCATTTAGAAGTGTTGAGAAACATCTTATCTATTCACTTAGAAAGAAAACTACTCCAGACATCATTCACCATTCAGTTCCTATTGGGCAAAACGCAACCAAAACCAACTGCAAATGCATCCAAAACCAACTGCAAATGATTACACCAGATTGATGTAATCATTGTGTACTAGGAATATAGGACCAAATGCTAAACTTTAGACCACTTCAATACCCTATAAGTGAATTTGTCCAAATACTTATGACTTCTTTAAAATGGGGCAACTTGATACATGAAGTGTTTTCATATCTTAACAGTAAAGCAGAAAAGGTGACATTCTGTACTGTCGCCTCATAGGAAAGATTTGATCATAAATCCAAAATTCTGGATTACAGAGAAATAATTTTAAAAATGCCTCACTGTCCAAATAAATATGGAGGTGAGTATAGGAGAATAAAGGCCTCCTCCTTCGTCTAGTTCTTTTCAGAGCGGGATTGGATGACCAGTTCAGGGAAGCCTGTGCGATGGTCCATCTGTCTGTCAAACAGCAGATCAGAGGCCTCACCGATGACCACCTCAGCCGTGGTGAACACCTCCAGGTCTCCAAGTACATGTCCCCCCAACGTCTTCCCCTCCTTGTCGGCCAGGCAGATGTGGAGGTGAGCCTCCTTGTTCAGCGTGCCCACCAGCGACACGATCTCAAAGCGCTCGTCAAGATGGATCACCTGGAAACAGGTTGGAGGAAAAAACAACTTAGGGTGGTAACACAAGGTTATTACAGTGCCTTCGGAAAGTATTCAGACCCCTTGACTTTTTCCCACATTTTGTAATGTTACAGCCTTATTATAAAATGCATTAATGATTACATTTTTTAAAATCTACACACAATAACCCATAATGACAAAATGAAAACAGGTTTTTAGAAATGTTTATACATTTGTAAAAAAACAAATCCAAATACATTATTTACATAAGTATTCAGAACCTTTGCTATGAGACTCTAAATTGAGCTCAGGTGCATCCTGTTTCCATTGATCATACTTGAGATGTTTCTACAACTTGATTGGAATCCACCTGTGGTAAATTCAATTGATTGGACATGATTTGGAAAGGCACACACCTGTCTATATAAAGGTCCCAGATGACAGTGCACGTCAGGGAAAAAACAACAAACCAAAAAAAACAAGCCATGAGGTCTATTTACTATACAGGATTACAGTCTATTTTCGCCATTTCCGGTCACAACTTGCAGACTTGTTGACGTGTTGCTGTGCGTTCTGTTGCCAACCTTACTTTGCTACCTGACAACTTTACGGTTTTTACTTTTTAATTACCGTTTATATTTTTAGTTTTTCCCTCACTCAACTTTTTCACTCCGGACAAGGTTCGTCAGGACTTCCAACAGCCGATGCTAAGCAGTAACATTAACATGATGCCTTCTAATTGCAGTTGCTGTACTCATAATATATAGGAAAACGATCACCTTACGGCAAGGATAGCTGTGCTGCGAGCCCAGCTTCAGACGCAATCTTTAGGCAAGGGTAATTTCAGTGTAGGAAAAGATGAAACAGCATCTGTGCCACCAGTAAGTACAGATAGTAACGTTAGTACAAATCCCCTTGCGCGGTCCCTACAGCCGGACAAATTTCTCATGGCTTCTGGAGGGAAATGCTGTAGGAATGCTCAACCGCTGTCACTCATTCAGCCGACAAAAACTTTCAACCGGTTCTCCCCATTAAGCAGCGAGTCGGAGTCTGAGGCCAAGCCTTCTCTGGTCTCTATTCCTCCCGTTACGGGGTCTGAGACGCAGAAGGCTTCCACCATTAGCTCTGACAAATTGAAAACCCTAGTCATTGGTGACTCCATTACCCAAAACTAATCATCCAGTGATCATACACTGTTTACCAGGGGGCAGGGCTACCGATGTTAAGGCTAATCTGAAGATGTTGCTGGCTAAGGCTAAAACTGGGGAGTGTAGAAAGTATAGAGATATTGTTATCCACATCGGCACAATGATGTTAGGATGAAACAGTCAGAGGTCACCAAGCGCAACATAGCTTCAGCGTGTAAATCAGCTAGAAAGATGTTTCTGCATCGAGTAATTGTCTCTGGCCCGCTCCCAGTTAGGGGGAGTGATGAGCTCTACAGCAGTCTCACAAGTCAATCGCTGATTGAAAACGGTTTTCTGCCACTCCCAAAATATAGAATTTGTAGATAATTGGCCCTCTTTCTGGGACTCACCCACAAACAGGACCAAGCCTGGCCTGCTGAGGAGTGACGGACTCCATCCTAGCTGGAGGGGTGCTCTCATCTTATCTACCAACATAGACAGGGCTCTAACTCCTCTAGCTCCACAAAGCCATCCTCTCTTGGGGAATGTTGCTTTTTAGTTAGCTTTGCGACAGTATCAAAAATACATTTCGGATCGTTCTGTTAGCCAGCCTGCCAGCTTAGTGGAGTCAGCTCAGCTATCCCCTATCCTCATTGAGACTGTAGAAAAGGCCCATGGAGTTGGTGGAATAATCCTTTTATTCATTGCCATTTACTCAGCTGGGCCAGGGGCGCTTTAATTAGGTCAGGTGGAAATGTCCGACAGATCTCAACTCCATAAAAGGAGGAAATTGCCATCGCCTGATCTCGCTGCTTTCTCTTCCTTGACTCTATCTGATCCAGAAGTTCTGTGTGTCCATGAATCCACACTACTCAGTAAATATACCACTTTATGGTTAAAGGAATTCCTGCCTCAGTCTCATCCATTCCTTTGTCACCTGACACGTGACCACCTATTCAACTTCACTGTCAGTCATCCTACCTGTCCAGCTACCCACACAGATTCCACTAATCTTTCAGAGACCGTGTCTGTGCATCGACCTAGGTTGGGCAAAACTAAACATGGCGGTGTTCGCCTTAGCAATCTCACTAGAATAAAGACCTCCTCCATTCCTGACATTATTGAAAGAGATCATGATACCTCACATCTCAAAATAGGGCTACTTAATGTTAGATCCCTCACTTCAAGGGCAGTTATAGTCAATGAACTAATCACTGATCATATTCTTGATGTGATTGGCCTGACTGAAACATGGCTTAAGCCTGATGAATTGACTGTGTTAAATGAGGCCTCACCTCCTGGTTACACCAGTGACCATATCCCCCGTGCATCGCAAAGGTGGAGGTGTTGCTAACATTTACGATAGCAAATTTCTCGCTGTACCTCGCTGCACCATTATATTACATTTGCAATCACAACAAATAATCTGCTCAGACCCCAACCAAGGAGCATCAAAAGTCGTGGTATAAATTCTCAGACAACCCAAAGATTCCTTGATGCCCTTCCAGACTTCCTCTTCCTACCCAAGGACATCAGAGGACAAAAACCAGTTAACCACCTAACTGAGGAACTCAATTTAACCTTGCGCAATGCCCTAGATGCAGTTGCACCCCTAAAAACAAAAAACATTTGTCATAAGAAACTAGCTCCCTGGCATACAGAAAATACCCGAGCTCTGAAGCAAGCTTCCAGAAAATTGGAATGGAAATGGCGCCACACCAAACTGGAAGTCTTCCGACTAGCTTGGAAAGACAATACCGTGCAGTATCGAAGAGCCCTCACTGCTGCTCGATCATCCTATTTTCCAACTTAATTGAGGAAAATAAGAAGGATCCAAAATTTATTTTTGATACTGTCGCAAAGCTAACTAAAAAGCAGCATTCCCCAAGAGAGGATGGCTTTCACTTCAGCAGTAATAAATTCATGAACTTCTTAGAGGAAAAGAAAGACAATTACGGACTCCTCTTTAAATCTGTGTATTCCTCCAAAGCTCAGTTGTCCTGAGTCTGCACAACTCTGCCAGGACCTAGGATCAAGAGAGACACTCAAGTGTTTCAGTACTATATATCTTGACACAATGATGACACAATCATGGCCTCTAAACCTTCAAGCTGCATACTGGACCCTATTCCAACTAAACTACTGAAAGAGCTGCTTCCTGTGCTTGGCCCTCCTATGTTGAACAAAATAAACGGCTCTCTATCCACCGGATGTGTACCAAACTCACTAAAAGTGGCAGTAATAAAGCCTCTCTTGAAAAAGCCAACCTTGACTCAGAAAATATTTTTAAAACTATCGGCCTATATCGAATCTTCCATTCCTCTCAAATAGAAAAAGATGTTGCGCAGCAACTCACTGCCTTCCTAAAGACAAACAATGTATACGAAATGCTTCAGTCTGGTTTTAGACCTCATCAAAGCACTGAGACTGCACTTGTGAAGGTGGTAAATGACATTTTAATGGCGTCAGACCGAGGCTCTGCATCTGTCCTCGTGCTCCTAGACCTTAGTGCTGCTTTTGATACCATCGATCAGAGATTGGAAACCCAAATTGGTCTACACGGACAAGTTCTGGCCTGGTTTAGATCTTATCTGTCGGAACGATATCAGTTTGTCTCTGTGAATGGTTTGTCCTCTGACAAATCAACTGTAAATTTCGGTGTTCCTCAAGGTTCCGTTTTAGGACCACTATTGTTTTCACTATATGTTTTTACCTCTTGGGGATGTCATTTGAAAACATAATGTTAACTTTCACTGCTATGCGGATGACACACAGCTGTACATTTCAATTAAACATGGTGAAGCCCCAAAATTGCCCTCGCTAGAAGCCTGTGTTTCAGACATAAGGAAGTGGATGGCTGCAAACGTTCTACTTTAAAACTCGGACAAAACAGAGATGCTTGTTCTAGGTCCCAAGAAACAAAGAGATCTTCTGTTGAATCTGACCATTAATCTTGATGGTTGTACAGTCGTCTCCAATAAACTGAAGGACCTCGGCATTACTCTGGACCCTGATCTCTCTTTTGATGAACATATCAAGACTGTTTCAAGGACAGCTTTTTTCCATCTACGTAACATTGCAAAAATCAGAAACTTTCTGTCCAAAAATGATACAGCAATGCTCTACTTTCCGGCTACCAGGAAAAAGCACTAAATGAACTTCAGTTATGTGTGCTAAATACGGCTGCTAGAATCCTGACTTGAACCAAAAAAATTCATCATATTACTCCAGTGCTAGCCTCCCTACACTGGCTTCCTGTTAAGACAAGGGCTGATTTCAAGGTTTTACTGCTAACCTACAAAGCATTACATGGGCTTGCTCCTACCCATCTTTCCGATTTGGTCCTGCCTTACATACCTACACGTACTCTACGGTCACAAGACGCAGGCCTCCTAATTGTCCCTAGAATTTCTAAGCAAACAGCTGGAGGCAGGGCTTTCTCCCATAGAGCTCCATTTTTATGAATGGTCTGCCTACCCATGTGAGAGACGCAAACTCGGTCTCAACCTTTTAAGTCTTTACTGAAGACTCATCTCTTCAGTAGGTCATATGGTTGAGTGTAGTCTGGCCCAGGAGTGTGAAGGTGAACGGAAAGGTTCTGGAGCAACGAACCACCCTTGCTGTCTCTGCCTGGCCGGTTCCCCTCTCTCCACTGGGATTCTCTGCCTCTAACCCTATTACAGGAGTCACTTGCTTACTGGTGCTCTTCCATGCAGTCCCTAGGAGGGGTGTGTCACTTGAGTGGGTTGAGTCACTGATGTGATCTTCCTGTCTCGGTTGACACCCCCCTTGGGTTGTGCCGTGGCAGAGATCTTTGTGGGCTTATACTCGGCCTCGTCTCAGGATGGTAAGTTGGTGGTTGAAGATATCCCTCTAGTGGTGTGGGGGTTGTGCTTTGGCAAAGTGGATGGGGTTATATCCTGCCTGTTTGGCCCTGTCCGGGGGTATCATCAGATGGGGCCACAGTGTCTCCTGACCCCTCCTGTCTCAGTCTCCAGTATTTATGCTGCAGTAGTTTGTGTCGGGGGGCTAGGGTCAGTCTGTTATATCTGGAGTACTTATCCTGTCTTATCCGGTGTCCTGTGTGAATTTAAGTATGCCCTCTCTAATTCTCTCTCTATCTGAGTTACCTGAGCCCTAGGACCATGCCCCAGGACTATCTGGCATGATGACTCCTTGCTGTCCCCAGTCCACCTGGCCGTGCTGCTGCTCCAGTTTCAACTGTTCTGCCTGCGGCTATGGAACCCTGACCTGTTTGGAACCACCAAGACTCTTCCTAGAGGTCACTGCCCGGCCAAACTGAGCAATCGGGGGAGAAGGGCACTCTGACAGCACTCTAGAGTTCCTCTACGGAGATGGGAGAACCTTCCAGAAGGACAACCATCTCTGCAGCACTCCACCAATCAGACCTTTAAGGTAGAGTTTCCAGAAAGAAGCCACTCCTCAGTAAAAGGCACATGACAGCCCGCTTGGGGTTTGCCAAAAGGCATCTAAAGGACTTTCAGACCATGAGAAACAAGATTCTCTGGTCTGATGAAACCAAGGTTTAACTCTTTGGCCTGAATGCCAAGCATCACATCTGGAGGAAAAATTGCACCATGGTGGTGGCAGCATCATGTTGTGAGGATGTTTTTCAGTGGCAGGGACTGGGAGACTAGTCAGGATTGAGGCAAAGATTAACGGAGCAAAGTACTGAGATATCCTTGATGAAAACCTGCTCCAGAGAGCTAACAACAGAACAACAACCCTAAGCACACAGCCAAGACAACGCAGTGGCATTGGGACAAGTCTCTGAATGTCCTTGAGTGGCCTAGCCAGAGCCCAGACTTGAACCCAATAGAACAACTCTGGATAGACCTGAAAATAGCTGTGCAGCAACGCTCTTCATCCAACCTGACAGAGCTTGAGAGAATCTGCGGAGAAGAATGGGAGAAACTCCCAAATAAAGGTGTGCCAAGCTTGTAGCGTCATATCTAAGAAGCCTCGAGGTTGTAATCACTGTCAAAGGTGCTTCAACAAAGTACTGAGTAAAGGGTCTGAATGCTTATGTAAATGTGATATTTCAATGTTTTTTTATTTATTAGAAAAAATTTGCAAAAACCTGTTTGGAGGTCGACCGATTATGATTTTTCAACGCCGATACCGATTATTGGAGGACCAAAAAAAAGCCACTACCGATTAATCGGACAATTTATTTGTAATAATGACAACTACAACAATACTGAATGAACACTTATTTGAAATGAATACATCAATAAAATCAATTTAGCCTCAAATAAATAATGAAACATGTTCAATTTGGTTTATATCATGCAAAAACAAAGTGTTGGAGAAGTAAAAGTGCAATATGTGCCATGTAAGAAAGCTAACGTTTAAGTTCCTTGCTCAGAACATGAGAACATATGAAAGCTGGTGGTTCCTTTTAACATGAGTCTTCAATATACCCAGGTAAGAAGTTTTAGGTTGTAGTTATTATAGGAATCATAGGACTATTTCTCTCTATACCATTTGTATTTCATTAACCTTTGACTATTGCATGTTCTTATAGGCACTTTAGTATTGCCAGTGTAACAGTATAGCTTCCGTACCTCTCCTCGCTCCTACCTGGGCTCGAACCAGGAACACAACGACAACAGCTACCCTCGAAGCAGCCTTACCCAAGGGGAACAACTACCCCAAGTCTCAGAGCGAGTGACGTTTGAAAAAAGCTATTATCGTGCACCCGCTAACTAGCTAGCCATTTCACATCCGTTACACAAGCCTAATCTCGGGAGTTGATAGGCTTGAAGTCATAAACAGCTGCTGGCAAACGCACGAAAGTGCTGTTTGAATGAATGCTTACGAGCCTGCTGGTGCCTACCATCACTCAGTCAGACTGCTCTATCAAATCATAGACTTAGTTATAACATGATAACACACAGAAATACGAGCCTTAAGTCATTAATATGGTCGAATCCAGAAACCATCATCTCGAAAACAAGACGTTTATTCTTTCAATTAAATATTTGGAACAAAAAACGGACGATTAACTAGGAAAGTAATGTCAATACAATCAACCTAGCAAGGGCAATGATCACAAGTAGTGGCTAATAGGCTAGCGCACATGTGTCAAACAAGGCCCTGGGACCGAATAGGACACACAAGCAAGTATAAATAAGTAGGTGAATTCAACTTCAATATGCGTGGCTTTCATGTGTCCCGTTTACAGCGCACAGCGGAGGGAAAGTGTACAGACATGCCACGGTCCAAGCTAGGCTACTAAAATGTTGCAGTCTGGCTTGGGTTTTTAATGGTTAACAATGAATAACCCACAAAAAAATCAACAAAACAGCATGCAAAGGAGAAATATGTAGGCCTATTACAACAACATTTGAGAAGTAGCCTAGGCCGGCTACTCAACTACAATACATGTTGTGTGCCCGATACAGTAACGCTTCATTAATTCGCACAGGTGATCCATGCAGTGCAAAAAAATATGAATACATTAGGTTGTTGTAACATTTCAACTTATCTACGTCTTTGTTAGTTGGAGTTATTAAATACTCCTCGATTAAGGTCGCAGCATGTTCTGCACAAATGATGTATATTTTTCGTACGTGGACATTATACAAGGGCTATATTTAATCAAATAAAACAATGGTCAGTTTGGGTCACAAGTTGCAATTTTTGTAAAGACAACTAGGTTACGTCTGGCCCGCGAAATCCTTGTGTTTTTTTTTTTATATGGCTGTGCGCTGATTCGAGTTTGACACACCTGGGCTAGCGTATCCATTTACGTAGCTAGCTATTTATTTAGAATGCTAAAAACAAGGGAGACTAACTTTAGCTAGCTAGCTGCTGGGAAATGTGGGTGAGTGACCGACTTGTTTCCCTCATATCTCAACTAACATCAAGGCGGTGGCCCGTTCCTGTAGGTTCATGCTCTACAACATCCGCAGAGTACGACCCTGCCTCACACAGGAAGCGGCGCAGGTCCTAATCCAGGCACTTGTCATCTCCCGTCTGGATTACTGCAACTCGCTGTTGGCTGGGCTCCCTGCCTGTGCCATTAAACCCCTACAACTCATCCAGAACGCCGCAGCCCGTCTAGTGTTCAACCTTCCCAAGTTCTCTCACGTCACCCCGCTCCTCCGCTCTCTCCACTGGCTTCCAGTTGAAGCTCGCATCCGCTACAAGACCATGGTGCTTGCCTACGGAGCTGTGAGGGGGAACGGCACCTCAGTACCTCCAGGCTCTGATCAGGCCCTACACCCAAATAAGGGCACTGCGTTCATCCACCTCTGGCCTGCTCGCCTCCCTACCACTGAGGAAGTACAGTTCCCGCTCAGCTCAGTCAAAACTGTTCGCTGCTCTGGCTCCCCAATGGTGGAACAAACTCCCTCACGACGCCAGGACAGCGGAGTCAATCACCACCTTCCGGAGACACCTGAAACCCCACCTCTTTAAGGAATACCTAGGATAGGATAAAGTAATCCTTCTCACCCCCCGCCCCCCCTTAAAATATTTAGATGCACTATTGTAAAGTGGTTGTTCCACTGGATGTCATAAGGTGAATGCACCAATTTGTAAGTCGCTCTGGATAAGAGCGTCTGCTAAATGACTTAAATGTTAAAATGTTAAATGTTATATCGTTTTTTTTGGTGGCTACAGCTAGAGATGCAGGTGCCATTTGGTTAGCTAGAAAAATGTCCATCACTTTGCTAGCTGAAGTTAGCTAGATATGTTAGCATATCTTAGTTATTTGGCATCGATCAAATAGACGGGCAGACAAGTTCCCATTCAGTTGTCAAAACGTGGGTTGGAAACAAGCATGCATTTGTATACTGATACACCACCAGGAAGAATGACTACGTTTTTTTTTTTAAATGTATGAACAGATTTTAATAAGATTGTTGTTGCTAAAACGCTGTCAGTTCCACTTTAAGCAGGTAGTCCAAATGAGCTCAGAGGACCTCTTTCCCAAGGGAGACTGTAGTGTAGTATTACTGTAGTATATTGTCGTACTATAACACAACACGTACCCATTAATGAGAGATTTGCTGTGTGTACAACAGTGCTCAAAGGCCCTTTCATCATGTCCTTTGACATCTTGCCAGATGTCCTCCCAATCCCACTCAGTCCCAACCCAAACCCCTGTGAATTCTGTGGAGGCACTTACAAGACTTGGCTATGTCCCAAATGGTACCCGATTCCCTAAATAGTGCACTACTTTAGACCAGAGCCATCAGAAGCCTGTTCAAAAGTAGTGGACTATGCAGTGTATAGGGCGCCATTTGGGATGCCGACATTGTCTTTTCATTTACAACAACAATTCAGACACTTCACCAGAAGCATGATGGCTGGTTGCCAGCCAACATCTCTGCCAAGTACCTCATTGGTATTCCCTGCAGTGGTGTTTGCCAGCCGGAGTGTTGCCTTGGTTACGCTGCCCACGCAGGTGATGATGAATGGCGCTTTGAGGTTTCTCTCCTCCACGAATGCCAGCAGGGTGCACAGCAGCTCCTGTCCCGGCCCAAAGCGTACTGCGTGGACCTTGAGGGCAGAGCCTGCAGATGCCTAGGCACAGTGGACATAGAAAGGGAGGGGGGGGGTAAACCGAGACATGAGCATGTTTGGTACTGGGCTGGTGGCGAGCTGTAGCATTGCAAAGCTCCCAAACTTTATTCACTCCCAACCCCTAACAGCCATCGTTTCTTTCTCCTTCTCAATCTGGGGCTGCTCTCTATTGCTCCAGGCCTGGCTTGACACAATTATGGTTTCCCGCAGTCATTGAGCCCAAGAAGTCCATTAATCATAGTTCAGATGTTGGGTAAAGGGGAACAGAGGGAGAGGAGAGGGTAGGAGGATAGAGGTATAGACTCGAGGCACACTCGCTAGGATGGTGGTCCATTCAGTTCTTTAACAGGATCTTAACAGGATCATCACGGTTAACTGGGTGTAAAAGCTTGATTCCTCCCTGACCTTTGACAGCCACGTCAAACAACCGCGTAAAGCGCCATTCCATCTCCTCACGGCTGAACTACCTCGACACACTCTTCATCGGGAACCCAGGCAGGAGTCCCCAGAAGCTCCAGTACATCCTGAATAGAGCTGCCAGGATCCTGATGAGAGTGCGGAAACGCCATCACATCAACCCCATCGCGGCATCTCTCTGCACTGGCTCCACATCTCATTACGGATTGAATTCAAAATCCTCCTGCGGACATTCCAGTGTGTTCATGGCAATGCCCCTCCTTTATCTAAAACTAACTACTCTCCCTCCATAACCCCACCTGCACCCTTAGGACAAGCGACTCCACGCCCCCAGGACCAAGCTCAGCTTCTTGGGAGATCAGCCTTTCAGCTCGACCGCCCCCAGCCTCTGGAATGCCCTCCCGGACCACCTGAAGGCATCACAGACTCTGTGCTCCTTTAAAATGGGCCTAAAGACCTTTCTCTTTAGGAAGGCTTTTAAATCCAATTTTATTTGTCACATGCTTCGTTAACAACAAGTGTAGACTAACAGTGAAATTCTTACTTACGGGTCCTTTTCCAACAATGCAGAGTTAGATAAAGAAAGCTGGGCTTGTCCTTGTCCCTTGTAGCGTCAACTGTGTTCTTTGTGTCAGTTGCCTGGTCTAGTTGTCCCAAAAAACGTTATTTGTTTAAAAATTTATTTGATGCACTTTGAGATTATTCTGTATAATGAAAAGTGCTTTACAAATGTCATTTATTATTATTATTATTTATAACTAAATACGAGCCAGACCCCATAACCTGCAGTAAAGACATGGGCCCCAGCCGGTGTATGCAAATGAGTTTATCACCACCTCGGTGTTCTTTCCAACGGATTCCATATCGTATTCTCATTTACTCAGTGTTCACCCTGCTGGTCGTCAACCGCCTGACAGAGCAGCTCTGCATTACAGAAGTAAACCATAACATCATGATTTTTCTTAAAGTTATCCACGGCTTGCCTCGTTCAACCAACATGAACTACACATTCAAGTTACACAAACTGAAAGGCAATGGGAGCGTAGAGGTCGGTCGGTTTCATGAGACTAATCAACAATTTATCAATAATTAAATTGAGACAAATCATGCAGTATGACCATAAACCAATGAGTTTGTATTGGAAAGTTGGGCTTCATCTTGAAATTGAGCCAGTCTTCAGGACTGGTACGTGTGTGGTTCAACTCAGAAATCCACAACCACAAGCACCACCTGGCAAGTAGCTCATTACAATAAAGGAAAGGGAGGATATTCTGTCTGTCTTTCTTTCTCCAAATCCTTCATTCAAACCAGCAGCTCTGGTATCATCCTTTTCTCCCAGCAGGGGAGGAGATTCCAGAATGCAACAGCCAGAGGAGGATGATGGGAGGAGTCAGACTGGATTGGTGGACAAGAATGAAAGGAGAAACATTTGCGTTATTGATGCACATTTTAAAATTGTATTTGTTTAACTAGGCAATTCAGTTTAGAACTAAATCTTATTTACAATGACGGCCTACCCCAGCCAAACCTTAACGACGCTGGGTCAATTTTGCGCCGCCCTACGGGACTCCCAATCACGGACGGTTGTGATACAGCCCGCAATCGAACCAGTGTCTGTGGTGATGCTTCTAGCACTGAGATGCAGTGTCTTAGGCCGCTGCTCCCAAATATTGTAACAATACGGATGGGTCCATGTAAGCTCCATAATTTACATGATTGGTTGATGTTAGGCGGGGACGGGAGGTCCTGTATAAACACAAACACACGTCCTTGACAACTTCCTTCACAACAGGTCTGTGCTGCTCCGCGAAACGCAAGAAGTATGAATGCCCTGACTTCTGCTGAGGCCGTATCCCCGTAAGTTCTGCACAGCCCAATGCAGATTCCAGATTGACTACTAAGCACCTTTTACCCTCCAATGACAAAATCTACCCGCATATGGCAGGTGTTAATTTCTAGGCCCTGATGGTCTATAATGTTTGGAACAAGGTTTGTTAGTATCTAACCTGCCACAAACAAAATCAGGGGACTTTTGTTCGAACCAAAACAGTGATTGTAACCCTGGATTTGAACAAGCAACTTCCAGCTTTGTCACAGAGCAGAGAGAGGCTCTGATGACTGCACGCTTTTAAAGCACATAATTATCAAACCTCTGTGAAGCACCTCTCTGTCACTCTCTCCTGCTCATCTAACTACTTAAAATCCCCTGGATTGGATCACCACAAATAAACACTTGTACAACCAAGTGATCAAGAGAACCCAAATATTTCAGGTGATGAATACATGTTTGGAGTAGCTGTAGTGTGCTTGATTATGCAAGGACATTTTGGTTTGACAATGACAATTAATGCACATTTATTTATGGGGAAACTTTAAATGAGCTCAAAAGAGAAGATGCCAAAGCGTGTATTCATACATACAGGGATAATGCAATGTCGTATGGGCAGATGACGTTACAATTAATTTATATTGCTATGTTTGTTATAGGTTACCCCGTTCATTAGCACCTATTGATGGTATCTTAAATGTGCATTGATTGTGGGAAGTTCCTTATGTTTCCAACATGTATCTTTCATATCAGATAATAATTTTCAAAAAAAGCTTAAAATTACTACACACCGCCCATACAGCCATACCTCTATGTTAGAGGCAACCACCTGGGCTAATTAACTATCTAGCATGCTCCGCATACCTGTGTGTAACAGAAGGCCACCAGAAACGTGTTGTAACTGACAAATACTGTTGGCTGCAACTGTGATAAGGCTGATTTATAACAGCGTACAGTAAGTGTGCATTTTGAAAATATTTTTGAGGAGATATGAAAGTAAATGGCTTTATGTTTCGAGAACAGTATCGCAATTGAGATTCGATTCATGTTTAGATGGGGTATTTGGCTGACAGAGCCAGTCTACCTCTGGAAATTAGGTAGTAGTCTGGGTCCAGTTTCCCAAAAGCATCGTTAGGCTAAATTCATCATTAGAGCCTTCGTAGGAGCATCAGAATATCTCGAGCTGTTTTCCAAAACCATCGTTATTAACGTTGCATTTAAATGTAGATCAGCGAAGTGCATCGTTAGATCGTTAGATTTTTTTGCCCTTCTTCATCACTTTATACAATATAATCACATATAATTTACATTTACATTTAAGTCATTTAGCAGACGCTCTTATCCAGAGCGACTTACAAATTGGTGCATTCACCTTATGACATCCAGTGGAACAGCCACTTTACAATAGTGCATCTAAATATTTTAAGGGGGGTGAGAAGGATTACTTTATCCTATCCTAGGTATTCCTTAAAGAGGTGGGGTTTCAGGTGTCTCCGGAAGGTGGTGATTGACTCCGCTGTCCTGGCGTCGAGGGAGTTTGTTCCACCATTGGGGAGCCAGAGCAGCGAACAGTTTTGACTGGGCTGAGCGAGAACTGTACTTCCTCAGTGGTAGGGAGGCGAGCAGGCCAGAGGTGGATGAACGTAGTGCCCTTATTTGGGTGTAGGGCCTGATCAGAGCCTGGAGGTACTGAGGTGCCGTTCCCCTCACAGCTCCGTAGGCAAGCACCATGGTCTTGTAGCGGATGCGAGCTTCAACTGGAAGCCAGTGGAGAGAGCGGAGGAGCGGGGTGACGTGAGAGAACTTGGGAAGGTTGAACACTAGACGGGCTGCGGCGTTCTGGATGAGTTGTAGGGGTTTAATGGCACAGGCAGGGAGCCCAGCCAACAGCGAGTTGCAGTAATCCAGACGGGAGATGACAAGTGCCTGGATTAGGACCTGCGCCGCTTCCTGTGTGAGGCAGGGTCGTACTCTGCGGATGTTGTAGAGCATGAACCTACAGGAACGGGCCACCGCCTTGATGTTAGTTGAGAACGACAGGGTGTTGTCCAGGATCACGCCAAGGTTCTTAGCGCTCTGGGAGGAGGACACAATGGAGTTGTCAACCGTGATGGCGAGATCATGGAACGGGCAGTCCTTCCCGGGAGGAAGAGCAGCTCCGTCTTGCCGAAGTTCAGCTTGAGGTGGTGATCCGTCATCCACACTGATATGTCTGCCAGACATGCAGAGATGCGATTCGCCACCTGGTCATCAGAAGGGGGAAAGGAGAAGATTAATTGTGTGTCGTCTGCATAGCAATGATAGGAGAGACCATGTGAGGTTATGACAGAGCCAAGTGACTTGGTGTATAGCGAGAATAGGAGAGGGCCTAGAACAGAGCCCTGGGGGACACCAGTGGTGAGAGCGCGTGGTGAGGGAGACAGATTCTCGCCACGCCACCTGGTAGGAGCGACCTGTCAGATAGGACGCAATCCAAGCGTGGGCCGCGCCGGAGATGCCCAACTCGGAGAGGGTGGAGAGGAGGATCTGATGGTTCACAGTATCGAAGGCAGCCGATAGGTCTAGAAGGATGAGAGCAGAGGAGAGAGAGTTAGCTTTAGCGGTGCGGAGCGCCTCCGTGATACAGAGAAGAGCAGTCTCAGTTGAATGACTAGTCTTGAAACCTGACTGATTTGGATCAAGAAGGTCATTCTGAGAGAGATAGCGGGAGAGCTGACCAAGGACGGCACGTTCAAGAGTTTTGGAGAGAAAAGAAAGAAGGGATACTGGTCTGTAGTTATTGACATCGGAGGGATCGAGTGTAGGTTTTTTCAGAAGGGGTGCAACTCTCGCTCTCTTGAAGACGGAAGGGACGTAGCCAGCGGTCAGGGATAAGTTGATGAGCGAGGTGAGGTAAGGGAGAAGGTCTCCGGAAATGGTCTGGAGAAGAGAGGAGGGGATAGGGTCGAGCGGGCAGGTTGTTGGGCGGCCGGCCGTCACAAGACGCGAGATTTCATCTGGAGAGAGAGGGGAGAAAGAGGTCAGAGCACAGGGTAGGGCAGTGTGAGCAGAACCAGCGGTGTCGTTTGACTTAGCAAACGAGGATCGGATGTCGTCGACCTTCTTTTCAAAATGGTTGACGAAGTCATCTGCAGAGAGGGAGGAGGGGGGAGGGGGAGGAGGATTCAGGAGGGAGGAGAAGGTGGCAAAGAGCTTCCTAGGGTTAGAGGCAGATGCTTGGAATTTAGAGTGGTAGAAAGTGGCTTTAGCAGCAGAGACAGAGGAGGAAAATGTAGAGAGGAGGGAGTGAAAGGATGCCAGGTCCGCAGGGAGGCGAGTTTTCCTCCATTTCCGCTCGGCTGCCCGGAGCCCTGTTCTGTGAGCTCGCAATGAGTCGTCAAGCCACGGAGCGGGAGGGGAGGACCGAGCCGGCCTGGAAGATAGGGGACATAGAGAGTCAAAGGATGCAGAAAGGGAGGAGAGGAGGGTTGAGGAGGCAGAATCGGGAGATAGGTTGGAAAAGGTTTGAGCAGAGGGAAGAGATGATAGGATGGAAGAGGAGAGAGTAGCGGGGGAGAGAGAGCGAAGGTTGGGACGGCGCGATACCATCCGAGTAGGGGCAGTGTGGGAAGTGTTGGATGAGAGCGAGAGGGAAAAGGATACAAGGTAGTGGTCGGAGACTTGGAGGGGAGTTGCAATGAGGTTAGTGGAAAAACAGCATCTAGTAAAGATGAGGTCGAGCGTATTGCCTGCCTTGTGAGTAGGGGGGGAAGGTGAGAGGGTGAGGTCAAAAGAGGAGAGGAGTGGAAAGAAGGAGGCAGAGAGGAATGAGTCAAAGGTAGACGTGGGGAGGTTAAAGTCGCCCAGAACTGTGAGAGGTGAGCCGTCCTCAGGAAAGGAGCTTATCAAGGCATCAAGCTCATTGATGAACTCTCCGAGGGGACCTGTGGTGATCCATGTTTCTGTCAGTGCCAAGAAGTCGAGGGACTGGAGGGAGGCATAGGCTGAGATGAACTCTGCCTTGTTGGCTGCAGATCGGCAGTTCCAGAGGCTACCGGAGACCTGGAACTCCACGTGGGTCGTGCGCGCTGGGACCACCAGATTAGGGTGGCAGCGGCCACGCGGTGTGGAGCTTTGTATGGTCTGTGCAGAGAGGAGAGAACAGGGATAGACAGACACATAGTTGACAGGCTACAGAAGAGGCTACGCTAATGCAAGGAGATTGGAATGACAAGTGGACTACACGTCTCGAAATGTTCAGAAAGTTAAGCTTACGTAGCAAGAATCTTATTGACTAAAGTGATTCAAATGATACAGTACTGCTGAATTAGGCTAGCTGGCAGTGGCTGCGTTGTTGACTTTGTAGGCTAGCTGGCAGTGGCTGCGTTGTTGACACTACACTAATCAAGTCGTTCCGTTGAGTGTAATAGTTTCTACAGTGCTGCTATTCGGGGGCTAGTTGGCTAGCTAGCAGTGTTGATTACGTTACGTTGCGTTAAAAGAACGACAATAGCTGGCTAGCTAACCTAGAAAATCGCTCTAGACTACACAATTATCTTTGATACACAGACGGCTATGTAGCTAGCTATGTAGCTAGCTACGATCAAACAAATCAAACCGTTGTGCTGTAATGAAATGAAATGAAAAATGTGATACTACCTGTGGAGCGAAGCGGAATGCGACCGGGTTGTTGAGTGCGGAAGTTCTATTCAGTAGACGTTGGCTAGCTGTTAGCTAGCTAGCAGTGTCTCCTACATTAAGGACGACAAATAGCTGGCTAGCTAACCTCGGTAAATTAAGATAATCACTCTAAGACTACACGCTCTAAACTACACAATTATCTTGGATACGAAGACAGCAAAGACAACTATGTAGCTAGCTAACACTACACTAATCAAGTCGTTCAGTTGAGTGTAATAGTTTCTACAGTGCTGCTATTCGGTAGACGGTGGACGTATGCTAGCTGGCTAGCTGCTGGGCAGATAGCAGTGTAGACTACGTTAGGACGACGAAATACGAAGTTGCAATAGAAGTGCTGACTGTTTCACTTTGTTGTCCTCTTTCTTTTCCTTTTTCTTCTGTCCTTCTTTTGTCCTTATTTTGTCTTCCTTTCTTCTGTTAACTAGATATTTTTTGTTGTTATTCTTTGTAAGCTAGCTAGCTTCTACCAGAAGCTATGGTTTACCTTTCACATGGTTTATCGGCCCTCTGTGAACACTTTTAACTTCAGAACAAAGTTGACTACACATACAATGTTGCCAACCAATGTCTTTGCAATTGATAGAAACAAGCGACGTATAAAATATGCTTAAGCAGACCACCATGGTCCCTGTGCCCAGGAACACTAAGGTGACCTACCTAAATGACTACCGACCCATAGCACTTACGTCCGTAGCCATGAAATGCTTGGAAAGGCTGGTCATGGCTCACATCAACAGCATTTTCCTAGAAACCCTAGAACCACTCCAATTTACATACCGCACCAACAGATCCACAGATTATGCAATCTCTATTGCACAAAAGGAACACCTATGTGAGAATGCTATTCATTGACTACAGCTGAGCATTCAACATCATAATGCCCTCAAAGCTCATCACTAAGCTAAGGACCCTGGGACTAAACACCTCCCTCTGCAACTGGATCCTAGACTTCCTGACGACCCACCCCCAGGTGGTAAGGGTAGTTAACAGCACATCCTCCACGCAGATCCTCAACACGGGGGCCCCTCAGGGGTCCGTACTCAGACCCCTCCTGTACTCCCTTTTCATTCATGAGTGCTCGGCCAGGCATAACTCCAACACCATCATTAAGTATGATGATGACACAACAGTGGTAGGCCTGGTCACCGACAACGATGAGACAGCATATAGGGAGGAGGTCAGATACCTGACCATGTGGTGCAAGGACAACAACCTCTCCCTCAACGTCATCAAGACAAAGGAGATTATTGTGGACTACAGGAAAAGGAGGACAGAGCACGCCCCCATTCTCATCTACGGGCCTGCAGTGGAGAAGGTTGACAGCTTCAAGTTCCTTGGCATCCACATCACCAACAAACTAACATGGTCCAAGCACATCAAGACAGTCGTGAAGAGGGCACGACAAAACCTATTCCCCCTCAGGAGACCGACTAGATTTGGCATGGGTCCCCAGATCCTCAAAAGGTTTTACAGCTGCACCATGGATAGCATCCTGACAGGTTGCATCACTGCCTGGTATGGCAACTGCTTGGCCTCCGACCGCAAGGCACTACAGAGGGTAGTGAGTACGGCCCAGTACATCACCGGGGCCAAGCTTCCTGCCATCCAGAACCTTTATACCAGGCGGTGTCAGAGGAAGGCCCTAAAAATTGTCAAAGACTCCAGCCACCCTAGTCATAGACTGTTCGGTACCGGAGCGCCAAGTCTAGTTACAAGAGGCTTCTAAATAGCTTCTACCCCCAATCCATAAGACTCCTAAACAGCTAATCAAATGGCTACCCAGACTATTTGCACCCCCCCTGCTGCTACTCAATGTTATTATCTATGCATAGCCACTTTAACTGATACCCCCGCTATTGTTATTTATTGCTGCTCTTTAATTATGAGTTTTTCTTATCTCTTTTTAAAGGTATTTTCTTAACTGCATTGTTGGTTAAGGGCTTTTAAGTAAGCATTTCACTGTTGTATTCGGCGCATGTGTTTACTGTATGTTTGTTTATTCCATGTGTAACTCTGTTGCTTGTGTCCTTTGCTTTATCTTGGCCAGGTCGCAGTTGTAAATGAGAACTTGTTCTCAACTAGCCTACCTGGTTAAATAAAGGTGAAATAAAAAAATAATTTTGATTCGAAATACAGTATGATATAGCCCTATTTCATGTTCAATAAATCATTCTATTTTGCTACTTTTAGAGTACTGTCTATCATCTGTCTCAATATATTTTATGACGTGTGCGCAATGATGTGCCAAATCGGTGATTTAGTGCATTTTTATTGGGTAAGCATTAGAATAAGCCATCTCTCTAGGAGCTGATCCGTCGTCAGTATTGTGAAATAATTCTAATGATAAGGTAAGATTTTAAATGATAAAGCTGACCTGAGAGCAGCACTGCCTTTCTTTCGATTCTAGCAGTATCAACAAACGCTCCAAAGACGCACTTAGCGACTGTTCTCTCTGCGTGGTGTTTTGGGAAACACGTTACATATTGGCTGCTGTAGAAAAGATGCATCGTTAAAACACCTATACGCCTAAGTTCTATCGCTATCGAGAAACTGGGCCCTGGACAATATTGCGTTGAAAGCAGTGGCAGTCAGCACCATTGAAGATGAGGGAGGACTTTAAATATATATATATATATATATATATATATATATATATATATATATATTTTAAATTTATGGGCATGACCTTATTTATATTACAGCATATTGGATGACTGTCATTCATATTCCATTCACCCAACTCAATGTAAGGCTACAACATGATACTCAAATTTTCTCAATACCCATCATGACGTTATAACAACCTAGCCTATGAATGAAAGTTTAGAACGTAGGTGCACAGGTCGACAGAAATGTGAGTAATCAAGGTGTCAGACAGTGACACATTCAATACCGCCTTGCACACTCTGGCCTGCATCTAGCTGATCTAGGGTCTAATAATTAGTCCAACAGTTGCAATTGAGAGTTTCTATTTGACAAACTTGGGTATGTTTATCCCAGTTTCATTGCATATGCTGAGGGTGCTGCAGCACGCCCTGAAAAATCAGTATTACATTTTGTTTTTCATCTCACAAATGTAGTGCACTGGAACTTTACTAGTCCTGTATTAGAGGACCGACATAGCTGTCTGTAGTGCGGGCAACATTTTGTTGCAGCTATGTTTGTAGCTATAATTCCTTCTTGCATCTATGCGCTCTCCTCCTCTCACCTTTTCCCTTAGCTTGTGGACTTCAGTGCACAACACCTCAGCTGTCTGACTAGATGAAAAAATCTTAACAAGCCAAACCTTTATATCATAACCGCTAACTGCTACATGCAGCCTAAATCGTTGTCACCATTATTAGCCAACATCATAGTCAATATAGCTACTAGAACTAACACATTAGTAAACCCGCTACAATCCTGCAGCAGTTTAGCAGTTACACCGGTTGGCCCTGGTGGCAATAAACTAATAAAACTGACCTTGACTTGGAAGAGTTCCAGTGTTGTAAAAGCTCTAACCAGCTTGCATCCCTCTCTGTTTGAGCTGGGTGTAACATTCCTCTCTGTTTGAGCCGGATGTTTTTAGTAGGCTAAACTAGCTAGCTGCATTCGCAGTAAGTGAAAATGAAAGAAAAAAAATACAAATATAGCTCTCTTGCGTCACCTTCATTTTTGAATACATTCATTTCTTAAACTCTTCAACTATTGTGTTTCTCTCTCTTTGAGTCAACTACTCACCAAATGTTATGCACTGCAGTGCTAGCTAGCTGTAGCATATGCTTTCAGTATGAGATTTATTCCATGATCCTTTCATTGGGTGGACAACATGTCAGTTCATATTGCAAGAGCTCTAACAGGTTGGAGGACGTCCTCCAGGAGTTGATATAATTACTGTGTAAGTCTATGGAAGAGGATGAGAACCATGTGCCTCCTGGGTTTTGTATTGAAGCCAGAGGACGGAAACTAGCTGTCCTCCAGCTAATACACCATGGTGCTACCTTACTGCGCTGTTGAGGCTACTCTATACCTTTATTGCAAAAACATGTTTTTTAATCAATTATTTGGTGACGTGTGATGATATTTAGTACAGTTTTATCTACGCAATTCACAGAGGAAGATGGTCCTCCCCTTCCTCCTCTGAGGAGGCTCCACTGTTGAGACCTTTCTCCATAGGTGCCACATTTCAAGTTGTGCAAATGGTTAATTTAGTGTTTTTCACAAAATTCTAAATGGCGGACCCTGAGGCAAATTTGTTCCTTGTGAGGAGAGGGACCAAGGTGACTTGGGTCAATGGGTGAGGGCCGTCATCTTCCCAAGTTTTCATTTTCAATCTCTTGTTATGGCGCTACCATCTGGCCAATCAGTGTAATTTAACAACGCATTCCAAGGTGCTGGCTTGTTTTTACCAACACTCGTCACCCTCTGTGTCCCTTGTCTAAACGCAGCATGAACGAATTTACGAACGGAGACAGATCCACAGTCCCCTTCCCGATTTCATCGTGGGGGACCATAACATTAAAGTCATTAGACCTTAAGGAGTAACAGTAGGCTGGCCTACAGTCATTACGAGTACATTATTGGGCTAGTTATAGGATAAAGGCCTATGAACATCACACGCAGCAACTCGGATGCTCACATTCCCGCTCACCCGATCTCGACACATCGCTAATGAGAAGACCCTATGTTCAAGGTATTTTGTACGGTGGGTGATATGTTGCTCCCGCGGAGAGCCTTAGAACGAAGGAAAGTTAGTAGCCGAACTAGTGTATTTATGAATCTAAATACCTTGAAAACCGATGTAAAACAAGACATGTATTAAAGCAGGAGACAGTCGGTCAACTCACCATACTTTCAAATAGACCGTCAGTTTAGGTTTGAAGTTGTGTATTTTTTTCCTGCCACTTGCATAACGTGGCACTGTTTTAATAAAAGGTTAACTTTCCCTTGTTTTGATAAAGCAGTAGGTCAAGTTACACAGGTTCCGGTGCATGAACTGCTGAACGTTGCAGTTAAAAACACACACCCCACTGCTGTTTTATGTAGTCTACCCCTTAAAATCCCAAATATTGGTAATTAAATGTGCATTACGTAGTAGCCTACGCTACATGATAAACATAATATTATTGCCCGTAGCGTATTTCTTCTGCCCCAATTTATTGGCTTTTACTGCCACCTGCTGTTGAATAGTTGGTGCCAGAGCCATTCATTTTGCGTTTAATATAGGCGGACCTAATGTTATTGAAACTGCTCAGTTATCACGTACTCTTCATCATAATGTTATTTCACGCATATGGCCTCAAACCTGCTTGATAATTACTAGACAGAGTCTTTGTGGCCCCCCAGACACAGGCCTGCAAGCTGAATATACCCTAGTAGGTAGGCTAACTTACATAGAGAGGGTATTTATTCAGTATTTTATTACACTCTGGGAAATAGCCTACTGCAATGTAATCGTTTTTAATTGAACAGTCAGCCTACAATTCTAGTGGTTTATTTCCTATGTAAAATCAACACCCAACTCAATTGTTTGACTTATTTCTCTCTCTCTCTCTCTCTCTCTCTCTCTCTCTCTCTCTCTCTCTCTCTCTCTCTCTCTCTCTCTCTCTCTCTCTCTCTCTCTCTCTCTCTCTCTCTCTCTCTCATACCCACACACACGGACCTCCTCACCCCTGCTATGCTACCGAAGGGCATCAATTGTGAAAACGTGTTATTCAGACACAGGGAGAAAGATTTCCACTGCAGAGAACACATTCTTCACTAATCATCTTGGCAGTGACCTTTTGTGTGGGCTGTGCTATGTGTCCTTGGACGTAAAGGTAAACACCTGTGCTCCAGCGTGCAAAACACGTTGTTATGTTGGAATGGGGATGAAGTGAATTTGAAAGCTGTTGCCCTCTAAGTGTTTACTGAGCTGAAGGTTGGCAGTTGATGGTCCTTGTGGCCTATGGAGACTAACTAATGCAATACAATGTATTACATTTGTTACACTAATGCACTAGCGGCCACAATTCCTGTGTTTTGTTTATCAGCGGCACACTACTGCTGCTAAATTCCTGCTGCCATACCAATTTTAGAAATGCATTTCACGATGGAAAAATGGACTTATATGTTTAAAAATAATAATAATACGATCTTTGAGAACTAGAAATCACAAAAATAAAAGGTAAACCAATAAAAGAAAAGAATACATTTATGAGTACATTTGGCATAGCTGGATTACCGACTGGGCATACCCAGGGCCCCCGATTGGGGTTCCCATTGAATTTATTATAATGTTTGAGAATAGGAACACAGAATTAGCCATGGCAAAAACAAACTTTTTTTTTGTTGCCATGGCTAAAGCGACCTTTGCCACCGCTGCTAAAATACATCTAAGGAAACACTGAATTTGATCCTGTCTCATACATTTAATGCAATGGTCAATTCATTCTAGACTGCCTGTCTTGATAAACATGAGAGGAGTAGTGATTTAGGCTTAGGTGTAGTCTCTAAGCATTCTGCATATGTTTACTATAGCAATTTAATTTATGAACATATTTGACTCCATTCAAATTTATAGTAGGCTACATTCAATTCATAATACTCCAGGGGTAAAATAATGCTTATGCAATAAACGTGACAATTTAATTTGAGTGAGATTAATGTTTTTATATGCCTTTTATCAAATGTCATCAAAGAGCTATATACAACGTGTAGTTTACTGGGCCATGCATGTTGATGTTGGCCATATGCATTTAATCTGGTTGTGGTAGGGTGCTCTGTCGTTGTTTACTCTCTAGATGGCACTGTGGTGAAAGAAATCAAGCGTTTGATTATGAAAGTCAACTGAGAAGACACGAGGCTGAGGTGTAACAGGGATTCTCTCCATTTCAAATGTGTTACACCGGTATCATAATAATAATCATATTAATTGAAGAGTGGCAAACTATTGTGATTGTGAGAGAGCAAGCACCTCAAAACACACTTCAACCCACCTTTCAAATAGAGGAAAGGAACTATATATATTATTTAACAAATAGCTGCGGTGATAGTATTTCAAAGATGTGCCAAAGGATTTGGCTGCTATACCAAAGCACAGCAAATAACCTTAGCAAGACAGGTTCAGCATCAGCAGTGCTCTACCCACACCACAAGTGTGCGTCCCAAATGTCACCCTATTCTCCCATAGGGCTCTTGTCAAAAGAAGTGATATAGGGAATTGGGTGCTATTTGGGACGCAACCCAAGTCTACCTCTAAAATGTCTCCAGTATAAAAGACCCTCCTTATGGGCATGATTGGGCAGCATTCTCTGTGGTGCCACTTTGCTAAAGCTGGCCAACAGAGATTTGGCTCCAACTCATTACTTGTTTGGCCGAGTGCCAGTCCAAAAAAAACCTTTTGTAAAGGGATAACGCAATCCTACCCCAAAACAATGACAGGCTTAAAATATGATTGTAATTACCAGATCCCTTTATCATTATTAGCAATTCACCCAACGCTAGCTGGCTGGGTGTTTGTATTCATAACATAAACATAATCTGCCCACAAACCAAAACAGGTTATTTGTAAATGATTAAATATTGGCCATATCATATTGTGATGGAGTAGCAGCATTTGTGTGCGTTCATCTATGTGTCCCTCAACTGTGAATTGCATCATAAATGATAGCTGTTTCATTAGAGTAACAGTGCAACCTGCAATCAGGGGTAGACGTAACACAGTAAACACAAATCCTGGACACTGAAATTAGTATAATATCTTACATGGTATTATGGTACAGTGCATTCTGAAAGTATTCAGACCATCCCTGTTTCCACATTTTGTTACGTTACAGCCTTATTCTACAATGGATTAAATACATTTTTTCCTCATCAATCTACACACAATACATCATTATGACAAAGCGAAAACAGGTTTTTTAGAAATGTTTGCAAATGTATTTAAAAAACGGATACCTTTTCAGACCCTTTGATATGAGACTCGAAATTGAGCTCAGGTGCATCCTGTTTCCGTGGATCCTCCTTGATGTTTCTACAACTTGATTTTAGTCCGCCTGTGGTAAATTCAATTGATTGGACATGATTTGGAAAGGTGGACACACCTGTCTATATAAGGTCCCACAGTTGACAGTGCATGTCGGAGCAAAAACCAATCTATGAGGTTGAAGGAATTGTCCGTAGAGCTCCGACACAGGATTGTGTCGAGGCACAGATCTGGGGAAGGGTACAAAAACAATTCTACAGCATTGAATGTCCCCAGGAACAGTGTCCTACATCATTCTTAAATGGAAGAAGTTTGGAAACATCAAAACTCTGGCCAGGCGGTCAGCTCTAGGAAAACTGAGCAATCAGGGGAGAAGGGTCTTGTTCAGGGAGGTGGCCAAGGACCCAATGGTCACTCGGACAGAGCTCCAGAGTTCCTCTGTGGCGATGGGAGAACCTTCCAGAAGAACAATCATCTTTGCAGCACTCCACCAATCAGGCCTTTATGGTAGAGTGGCCAGACGGAAGCTACTCCTCAGTAAAAGGCACATGACAGCCCTCTTGGAGTTTGCTAAAAGCCACCTAAAGACTCTCAGACCATGAGAAACAAGATTCTCTGGTCTGATGAAACCAAGATTGAACTCTTTGGCAATGAATGCCAAGCGTCGTGTCTGGAGGAAACCTTGCACCATCCCTACGGTGAGGCATAGTGGTGGCAGCATCATGATGTGGGGATGTTTTTCAGGGGCAGGGACTGGGACACTAGTCAGGATCGAGGGAAAGATGAACGAAGCAAAGTACAGAGAGATCCTTAATGAAAACCTGCGCCAGAGCGCTCAGGGCCTCTGACTGGGGCAAAGGTTCACCTTCCAATAGGACAATGACCCTAAGCACACAGCCAAGACAACGCAGGAGTGGCTTCGAGACAAGTCTCTGAAAGGCCCAGTCAGAGCCCGGACTTGAACTCGATCGAACATATCTTGATATAGCTCTGCAGTGATGTTCCCAGCCAACCTGACAGCTTGAGAGAATCTGCAGAGAAGAATGGGAGAAATTCTCCAAATACAGGTGTGCCAAGCTTGTATTGTCATAACCAAGAAGAGTTGAGGCTGTAATGTGATATTGCATTTTTTTAAATATAAAAAAAAAATACATTTGCAGAAATGTCTAAACCTGTTTTTGCTTTGTCATTATGGGGTATTGTATGTAGATTGATGAGGGGGGAAAAAACGATTTCATCCATTTTAAAGTAAGGCTGTAACGTAACAAAAAAGTCAAGGGGTCTAATTACTTTCCGACTGCACTGTGTGTATTATTTTGTGGATGTCCATCCAGTGGATGGTGCCTGGAGAAGTGGTACACTCTAATTTTGGCCAAAACTTCCCAAATGGCCCGCCTGGCGAAGGGAAGGTGGCCTGTGTGAAAAATTGGTGGTACTATATGGCTCAGTTGGTAGAGCATGGCCCTTGCACCTTCAGGGTTGTGTTTTCGATTCCCAGGGCCATTCATACGTAACAACATGTATGCACACAAGTCGCTTTGGATAAAAGTGTCTGCTAAATGACATTATTACTATATAAGCAGTAACATACAGCCTAAAGCACATACTTGTGGGAAGCTGCTATAGACCACCAAGTGCTAACAGTCAGTACGTATCTGGATAATATGTGTGAAATGCTTGATAATGTATGTGATATCAACAGAGGCATATTTTCTGGGTGATTAACATTTTGGACTGGCTTTCATCAAGCTGCTCACTCAAGAAAAAGCTTCAAACTGTAACCAGTGCCTGCAACCTGGTTCAGGTTATCAGTTAACCTACCAGCGTAGTTACAAACAGCGCAGGAATGAAATCATCAACATGTATTGATCACAGCTTTACTAGTGCTGCAGAAATTTGCTTGAAAGCAGTATCCAGATCATGTGACTAAACTAAATAAAAAGAAGAAACTACACTATGAAAAAAAGATGAATGATAGTAAAAAGCTTTGGAGCACCTTCAATAATTTTTTGGGGGAAAAGGCAAACTCAGCTCTGTCATTCATTGAATTAGATGGCTCATTCATTACAAAACCGACTCCTATTGCTAATTTACTTTAATGCTTTTTCAATTGGCAAGATTTGCACATTTAGGCATGACATGCCAGCAACAAACAATGAAACTACACATCCAAGTATATCTGACCAAATTATGAGACCAGAATTGTAATGTTGAATTCCGTAAAGTGAGTGTGGAAGAGGTGAAAAAATTGTTGTCCATCAACAATGACAAGCCACCGGGGTCTGACTACTTGGATGGAACATAATAGAGGATGATATTGCCACTCCTATTTGCCATATATTCCATTAAATTTCTACTAGAAAGTGTGTGTTATGCTGGTGAATGAGGACCCAAAAGCGACTTAACAGAAACAGAGTCTTTATTCCAGTCTTAAACAAAAACGATAATCCTGGATATTATCTTAGGTAAATACAAAACAGGAAAACTGAAATCCTCTCATCAGTAGAGAGGAACGACTGGAGACGCGACCACAGACTGCAGGTCGCTTCGGGAAGGCACAGGCCGTAGCTGACATAGACACCTGCTCACACGCAGCATCTGAAGAAGGCAAAAACACGACAGGGCGGAACAAGGACACAGAACAGAAAACATCAAACAAGGATCCGACAAGGACAGAAGCGGAAAACAGAGGGAGAAATAGGGACTCTAATCAGAGGGCAAAATAGGGGACAGGTGTGAAAGAGTAAATGAGGTAGTTAGGAGAATGAGGAACAGCTGGGAGCAGGAACGGAACGAAAGAGAGAGAGAGCGAGAGAGGGAGAGAGGGAGGGGGAGAGAGAGGGATAGAAAGAGGGAAAGAACCTAATAAGACCAGCAGAGGGAAACGAATAGAAGGGAAGCACAGGGACAAGACATGATAATCAATGACAAAACATGACAGTGTGTGCCCTCATGCCTGGAGGGAAGCAAAAGTCATTCCTCTACCTAAGAATAGGAAAGTCCCCTTTACTGGCTCAAATAGCCGACCAATCAACCTGTTACCAACCCTTATTAAAGTTTTGGGAAAATTGTGTTTGACCAGATAAAATGCTATTTTACAGTAAACAAATTGACAACAGAAGGACATTCAACAAGCAGAGCACTTACACAAATGACTGATGCTTGGCAGAGAGAAATTGATGATAAAAAGATTGGGGGGGCTGTTTTGTTAGACTTCAGTGCAGCTTTTGACATTATCAATCATAGTCTGCTGTTGGAAAAATGTATGTGTTATGGCTTTACACCCCCTGCTATATTGTGGCTAAAGAGTTACCTGTCTAACAGAGGGTGTTTTTTAAATGGAAGCCTCTCAAGCACTTCCAGGTAGAATCAGGAATTCCCCAGGGTAGCTGTTTAGGCCCCTTGCTTTTTTCAATCTTTACTAACAACATGTCACTGGCTTTGAATAAAGCATCAGCTACTACAGCGACTGAAATGACTGCAACACTTAACATAGAGCTGCAGTTTCAGAATGGGTGGCAAGGAATATGTTAGTCCTAAATATTTCAAAAACTAAATGTCCCACCAAACATACAAAGAACATGGTTGACATGTTCTCAGAACATGTTGTTAGACACATTTTTATGAAAATGTTGCACATACAGTCGGAAGTTTACATACACTTAGGTTGGCGTCATTAAAACTTGTTTTTCAACCACTCCACAAATTTCTTGTTTACAAAATATTGTTTTGGCAAGTCGGTTAGGACATCTACTTTGTGCATGACACAAGTAACTTTTCCAACACTTGTTTAGACATATTATTTCACTCTATCACAAGACGGTACCTTTTAAATAGCTTGGAAAATTCCAGAAAATGATGTCATGGCTTTAGAAGCTTCTTATATTGGAGTCAATTGGAGGTGTACCTGTGGCTGTATTTCAAGGCCTACCTTCAGAGTCAGTGCATCTTTGCTTGACATCATGGGAAAATCAAAAGAAATCAGCGAAGACCTCAGAAAAATAATTGTAGACCTCCCCAAGTCTGGTACATCCTTGGGAGCAATTTCCAAACGCCTGAAGGTACCACTCATCTGCACAAACAATAGTACGCAAGTATAAACACCATGGGACCACGCAGCTGTCATACCGCTCAGGAAGGAGACGTGCTCTGTCTTCTAGAGATTTAATGTACTTTGGTGCGAAAAGTGCAAATCAATCCCAGAACAGCAAAGGACCTTGTGAAGATGCTGGAGGAAAAATAGATGGCATCACGAGGATGAGAAATTAGGTGGATATATTGAAGCAACGTCTCAAGACATCATTCAGGAAGTTAAAGCTTGGTCGCAAATGGGTTTTCCAAATGGACAATGACCACAAGCATACTTCCAAAGTTGTGACAAAATGGCTTAAGGATAAGAAAGTCAAGGTATTGGAGTGACCATCACAAAGCCCTGACCTCAATCCTATAGAACATTTGTGGGTAGAACTGAAAGCGCGTGCGAGCAAGGAGGCCTACAAACCTGACTCAGTTACACCAGCTCTGTCAGGAGGAATGGGCCAAAATTCACCCATCATATTGTGGGAAGCTTGTGGAAGGCTACCTGAAATGTTTTAACCAAGTTAAACAATTTAAAGGCAATGCTACCAAATACATATTGAGTGTATGTCAACTTCTGACCCACTGGGAATGTGATGAAAGAAATAAAAACTTAAATAAATTATTCTCTCTATTATTATTCTGACATTTCACATTCTTAAAATGAAGTGGTGATCCTAACTCACCTAAGCCATGTACTTTTTTTAACTAGGCTTAAATGCCAGGAATTGTGAAAAACTAAGTTTACATGTATTTGGCTAAGGTGTATGTAAACTTCCGACTTCAACTGTAATTACACATCTTGTTACTTTTTCAGAACCAATCAAGGCCCCTCCTGTCTCAGCCTCCAGTATTTATGCTGCAATAATTTTAGTCTGGGGGGCTAGGGTCAGTCAGTTATATCTGGAGAATTTCTCCTGTCTTATCCGGTGTCCTGTGTGAATTTAAGTATGCTCTCTCTAATTTTCTCTCTCTCAGAGGACATGAGCCCTAGGATCATGCCTCAGGAATATCTGGCACGATGACTCCTTGCTGTGTGAATTTTAAGTATTCTCTCTCTTTTTCTCCTCTCTCTCTCTTCTCTTGGAGGACCTGAGCCCTAGGAGCATGCCTCAGGACTACCTGGCCTGATGACTCCTTGCTGTCCCCAGTCCACCTGGTCATACTGCTGCTCCAGTTTCAACTGTTCTGCCTTCGGCTATGGAACCCTGACCTGTTCACTGGACGTGCTACCTTGTCCCGGACCTGCTGTTTTGGACTCTCTCTCTACTGCACCTGCTGTCTCTAACTCTGAATGATCGGCTATGAAAAGCCAACTGACATTTACTCCTGAGGTGCTGACCTTTTGCACCCTCTACAACCACTGTGATTATTATCTGACCCTGCTGGTCATCTATGAACGTTTGCACATCTTGGCCGTGTTCTGTTATAATCTCCACCCGGCACAGCCAGAAGAGGACTGGCCACCCCTCATAGCCTGGTTCCTCTCTAGGTTTCTTCCTCGGTTTCTTCCTATGTTCTGGCCTTTCTAAGGAGTTTTTCCTAGCCACTGTGCTTCTACATCTGAATTGCTTGCTTTTTGGGGTTTTAGATTGTGTTTCTGTACATCACTTTGTGACATCGGCTGATGTAAAAAAAAGGCTTTATAAATAAGTGTGGTTGATGATCCATTCATAACTCTTTGTCTGTTGGCAAGGATACTCACACACTTTTAACTTATGTTTTTGACATACATAATTACATTGAGCATGTACACCAGCTGTATTATTCAATATGTCTTCACCTGGGTTTTGAACTCACAACCTCTTGGTTCACAGTACTCCAGCACTTCCTGCTACACCACCATATCCATGCCAGGTATCAATTAATCTGACTATTTTCTCATAATTGATTTTATGTACTTATTTCAGCAATTGAAGGTCTTTCTGTATAGTTGTTTAATGTTGGTGGGGCATATTAGCCTGTTTTAATGATGCTCCTGAATCACTAGGATAAATAAAATCGTTTTCTTGAGTATACATTTAGCAGAACTGAGATTTACTTCAAAGTGAATTCACCCAATTGCGTACACCTATCCAGTGGCGATTTTAGCATGTAAATCCTGGTCAGGCAAACTTTTTATTAGATTTTTTATGCATGCCAGCAAAGCCACTACACAACACTACACAAACGGTGACAAACGGTGCCCACAGCTAAGCAGGGTTGGTCCTTGTCAGTCCCTGGATGGGAGACCAGATTCTGCTGGAAGTGTTGTTGGAGGGCCAGTAGGAGGCACTTTTTTGTCTGGTCTAAAAAATGCCCCAGTGATTGGGGACACTGCCCTGTGTAGGGTGCCGTCTTTTGGTGTCCTGGCAAAATTCCCAATCTGGCCCTCAAACCATCACGGTCACCTAATAATCTCCAGTTTACAATTGGCTCATTCATCCCCCTCCTCTCCCCTGTAACTATTCCCCAGGTCGTTGCTGTAAATGAGAACATGTTCTCAGTCTACTTACTTGGTAAAATGACGGATAAAAAAACTTCTAGCCTGCCTGTAGATTCGGGGTGACGTAGATGAGTGACAGAACGCTAGAGAAGATCACCAACCCCTATGCTCTGTATTTTCCGCTGGCTACCCCTCCAGCACAGAGCTTGATATAATGTATATATTTTTTTGCTAATCAGGTGGGGCTCAAAACAGGTGGGGCTCTGACCCACATGCCCTTAATGAAGGGTCATCACTGCACCTATCACGTTGTTTTAGATTGACACAAGTGCCTAGTGAGGAGGGGTAGGGTTTCTTCTGGACAAGGCCTAACTATACTGGCCCAATAAGCACATGCCCCTGAGATACCCATTATTGGGACAGTGGATAGGCTGTTTGGCATTGGTGCTGGTGTCCTGGGTTCATGACCTACAAGGGGAATCACCATACTCTAACATTCTTAGAACTATATGTTAATGTCATTATTGCCATTTTTAATTGCATTTATCAGACATTTAGATTGTTATATGGAAATTTAATTAGAACACTTGAAAATATTATTCATGCATCTTTGTTTCGTACCATAATGTGCATAGATTTCTCCTGTTTCAGGAATTTCTGGAAATGTGGCTACCAGCTTTGTGTCTTTGTGCACAGCCTCCAGATGCTTTTTCAAGTTTGATGTGGTATTTGTGGATGAAGCGATCAATGCTGCCTTTGCAGAGTTTGCATTTTACAAAAATGTTGTTTTTCTCCTCGATCAACTCAAAATAATAGGAGCATTTGCACAAGGAAAGTAAGCGAAGTAACTGCATCTTTCTTAGATGTTCAGATATGCTTATGTAAATACACACATTTATGATGTCCTGAGAACGTGGAAACCTTCTGGGTTATTGGTATGTTTCTATCATAAGCAACACTACCACCTGGGCAATATTTTGTCAACAAATGATGAATGTTATAGATAGAAATGCAATGGCGAGCTGATGTGGCCTTGATGGGCTTGGCAACAAATTTGTTGGGAGAATGTTTTCTTGGGACGATCAGACGACGTTCTGGCAACTGATACACATAAATGTTCTTGCAATGTTTCCATGAAAGGTGTCTAGAACATTCATATTTTGTATTCTGAGAACATGCCAACCATGTTCTAAGTATGTTTGGTGGGACGTTGATGTGATATTCTCCTCGCCCTCAGAAAATTGGACACGTGAATGATGTTGCAACGTCACATGAAACGTGTCTAGAACATACATTAACATTTAACATTTAAGTCATTTAGCAGACGCTCTTATCCAGAGCGACTTACAAATTGGTGCATTCACCTTATAACATCCAGTGGAACAGTCACTTTACAATAGTGCATCTAAATCTTAAAGGGGGGGGGGGTTGAGAGGGATTACTTATCCTATCCTAGGTATTCCTTAAAGAGGTGGGGTTTCATGTGTCTCCGGAAGTTGGTGATTGACTCCGCTGTCCTGGCGTCGTGAGGGAGTTTGTTCCACCATTGGGGGGGCCAGAGCAGCGAACAGTTTTGACTGGGCTGAGCGGGAGCTGTACTTCCTCAGTGGTAGGGAGGCGAGCAGGCCAGAGGTGGATGAACGCAGTGCCCTTGATTGGGTGTAGGGCCTGATCAGAGCCTGGAGGTACTGAGGTGCCGTTCCCCTCACAGCTCCGTAGGCAAGCACCATGGTCTTGTAGCGGATGCAAGCTTCAACTGGAAGCCAGTGGAGAGAACGGAGGAGCGGGGTGACGTGAGAGAACTTGGGAAAGTTGAACACCAGACGGGCTGCGGCGTTCTGGATGAGTTGAAGGGGTTTAATGGCACAGGCAGGGAGCCCAGCCAACAGCGAGTTGCAGTAATCCAGACGGGAGATGACAAGTGCCTGGATTAGGACCTGCGCCGCTTCCTGTGTGAGGCAGGGTCGTACTCTGCGGATGTTGTAGAGCATGAACCTACAGGAACGGGCCACCGCCTTGATGTTGGTTGAGAACGACAGGGTGTTGTCCAGGATCACGCCAAGGTTCTTAGCGCTCTGGGAGGAGGACACAATGGAGTTGTCAACCGTGATGGCGAGATCATGGAACGGGCAGTCCTTCCCGGGAGGAAGAGCAGCTCCGTCTTGCCGAGGTTCAGCTTGAGGTGGTGATCCGTCATCCACACTGATATGTCTGCCAGACATGCAGAGATGCGATTCGCCACCTGGTCATCAGAAGGGGGAAAGGAGAAGATTAATTGTGTGTCGTCTGCATAGCAATGATAGGAGAGACCATGTGAGGTTATGACAGAGCCAAGTGACTTGGTGTATAGCGAGAATAGGAGAGGGCCTAGAACAGAGCCCTGGGGGACACCAGTGGTGAGAGCGCGTGGTGAGGAGACAGACTCTCGCCACGCCACATGGTAGGAGCGACCTGTCAGGTAGGACGCAATCCAAGCGTGGGCCGCGCCGGAGATGCCCAACTCGGAGAGGGTGGAGAGGAGGATCTGATGGTTCACAGTATCGAAGGCAGCCGATAGATCTAGAAGGATGAGAGCAGAGGAGAGAGAGTTAGCTTTAGCAGTGCGGAGCGCCTCCGTGATACAGAGGAGAGCAGTCTCAGTTGAATGACTAGTCTTGAAACCTGACTGATTTGGATCAAGAAGGTCATTCAGAGAGAGATAGCGGGAGAGCTGGCCAAGGACGGCACGTTCAAGAGTTTTGGAGAGAAAAGAAAGAAGGGATACTGGTCTGTAATTGTTGACATCGGAGGGATCGAGTGTAGGTTTTTTCAGAAGGGGTGCAACTCTCGCTCTCTTGAAGACGGAAGGGACGTAGCCAGCGGTCAGGGATGAGTTGATGAGCGAGGTGAGGTAAGGGAGAAGGTCTCCGGAAATGGTCTGGAGAAGAGAGGAGGGGATAGGGTCAAGCGGGCAGGTTGTTGGGCGGCCGGCCGTCACAAGACGCGAGATTTCATCTGGAGAGAGAGGGAGAAAGAGGTCAGAGCACAGGGTAGGGCAGTGTGAGCAGAACCAGCGGTGTCGTTTGACTTAGCAAACGAGGATCGGATGTCATCGACCTTCTTTTCAAAATGGTTGACGAAGTCATCTGCAGAGAGGGAGGAGGGGGGGGGGAGGAGGATTCAGGAGGGAGGAGAAGGTGGCAAAGAGCTTCCTAGGGTTAGAGGCAGATGCTTGGAATTTAGAGTGGTAGAAAGTGGCTTTAGCAGCAGAGACAGAGGAGGAAAATGTAGAGAGGAGGGAGTGAAAGGATGCCAGGTCCGCAGGGAGGCGAGTTTTCCTCCATTTCCGCTCGGCTGCCCGGAGCCCTGTTCTGTGAGCTCGCAATGAGTCATCGAGCCACGGAGCGGGAGGGAGGACCGAGCCGGCCTGGAGGATAGGGGACATAGAGAGTCAAAGGATGCAGAGAGGGAGGAGAGGAGGGTTGAGGAGGCAGAATCAGGAGATAGGTTGGAGAAGGTTTGAGCAGAGGGAAGAGATGATAGGATGGAAGAGGAGAGAGTAGCGGGGGAGAGAGAGCGAAGGTTGGGACGGCGCGATACCATCCGAGTAGGGGCAGTGTGGGAGGTGTTGGATGAGAGCGAGAGGGAAAAGGATACAAGGTAGTGGTCGGAGACTTGGAGGGGAGTTGCAATGAGGTTAGTGGAAGAACAGCATCTAGTAAAGATGAGGTCGAGCGTATTGCCTGCCTTGTGAGTAGGGGGAAGGTGAGAGGGTGAGGTCAAAAGAGGAGAGGAGTGGAAAGAAGGAGGCAGAGAGGAATGAGTCAAAGGTAGACGTGGGGAGGTTAAAGTCGCCCAGAACTGTGAGAGGTGAGCCGTCCTCAGGAAAGGAGCTTATCAAGGCATCAAGCTCATTGATGAACTCTCCGAGGGGACCTGGAGGGCGATAAATGATAAGGATGTTAAGCTTGAAAGGGCTGGTAACTGTGACAGCATGGAATTCAAAGGAGGCGATAGACAGATGGGTAAGGGGAGAAAGAGAGAATGACCACTTGGGAGAGATGAGGATCCCGGTGCCACCACCCCGCTGACCAGAAGCTCTCGGGGTGTGCGAGAACACGTGGGCGGACGAAGAGAGAGCAGTAGGAGTAGCAGTGTTGTCTGTGGTGATCCATGTTTCCGTCAGTGCCAAGAAGTCGAGGGAATGGAGGGAGGCATAGGCTGAGATGAACTCTGCCTTGTTGGCCGCAGATCGGCAGTTCCAGAGGCTACCGGAGACCTGGAACTCCACGTGGGTCGTGCGCGCTGGGACCACCAGATTAGGGTGGCCGCGGACACGCGGTGTGGAGCGTTTGTATGGTCTGTGCAGAGAGGAGAGAACAGGGATAGACAGACACATAGTTGACAGGCTACAGAAGAGGCTACGCTAATGCAAAGGAGATTGGAATGACAAGTGGACTACACGTCTCGAATGTTCAGAAAGTTAAGCTTACGTAGCAAGAATCTTATTGACTAAAATGATTAAAATGATACAGTACTGCTGAAGTAGGCTAGCTGGCAGTGGGTGCGTTGTTGACACTACACTAATCAAGTCGTTCCGTTGAGTGTAATAGTTTCGACAGTGCTGCTATTCGGGGGCTAGCTGGCTAGCTAGCAGTGTTGTTTACGTTACGTTGCGTTAAAAGAACGACAATAGCTGGGTAGCTAACCTAGAAAATCGCTCTAGACTACACAATTATCTTTGATACAAAGACGGCTATGTAGTTAGCTATGTAGCTAGCTACGATCAAACAAATCAAACCGTTGTACTGTAATGAAATGAAATGAAAATGTGATACTACCTGTGAATGCGACCGGGTAGTTGAGTTCTATTCAGAAGACGTTGGCTAGCTGTTGGCTAGCTAGCAGAGTCTCCTACGTTAAGGACGACAAATAGCTGGCTAGCTAACCTCTGTAAATTAAGATAATCACTCTAAGACTACACACTCTAAACTACACAATTATCTTGGATACGAAGACAGCAAAGACAGCTATGTAGTTAGCTAACACTACACTAATCAAGTCGTTCAGTTGAGTGTAATAATTTCTCCAGTGCAGCTAATCAGTGGACGTTAGCTAGCTGGCTAGTGAAGACTACGTTAGGACGGCGAAATACGATAATTACGCAATTATCTTTGATACAAAGACGGCTTTGTAGCTAGCTAAGAAGAAATTGCTAAGATTAGACAAATCAAACCGTTGTGCTATAATGAAATGTAATGAAATGTAATGAAGTGCCGATGTGACCGCTCGCTCCAACCCGGAAGTTAATCGGTAACTTATTTTCTGAGAAATGGCAACCATGTTCTAGATAAGATCTGTTCGACATTAAGGGAACGATATTAAAAACAAAACATGCAAAAAAAAGTTATCTAAAGGTTTTTGCTTAACATAGAATGTTCCCCTAATTAATGGAAAACTGGACACTCAAACATTAGGGGAACAAAAACGTTCTCTCTCCCTAGAATTGTTAGCTAGGGGGCTAACATTAGCTAGGTTAGGGGTTAATGTTAGGTTAAAGGGTAATGTTAGGGGAAGGGTTAACTAACATGCTAAGTGGTTGCAAAGTAGCTACAAAGTTAGCTAGTAGTTGTAAAGTTGTTCAAATGCTAAAGTGATGAGATTTGAACATGCAACCATTTGGTTGCAAGACATTTGTGTTATACACATACCCATCCACCCTATCAACCCCCCTCCTTTAATTTTTGCCTTAAGTACCTTCTGTCTTATGTAACCATACCAAACGTAGCATATTTTTGAGTGTCCCGGATTCTTTTTTTTACTATGTTACGTCTAGTCCATGAGACCAGCCTGTGCAGCAGTACCTTTGTAAACTCACACAGTGAGTCTAAAATGAAACAGTAGATATGTATTAGCACACTTAAACCCAGCATCTAGGGTGAGTCAGGTGGCTTTGGTGATCAAAGACCAACAATGCTGCATTGCACTGCTTTTCTTTGTCTCCATAACATCCAAATCAAAAAAGAGTGTTATGGAGACAAAGAAAAGCAGAGTAACGCTTTACATTAAGGTTCCATTTGTAAAGGGGTTTGCAGTTACATTAGTAACAGTTATTTAATAATTTGTAAATGTATTATAAACTAGTAATAAATGGGTTCTAAAAACTTGGTCAAAATTTTGTGAAAGCCAGTCAGTGCTTGCAAATTAGTGAGCCATCTATTAGGCATTTATAAATGCACTTACTAATGCGTATAATATTGAACCCTTATGTATCATCATGCAACCTTATTTTTCAATGATCTCACGCTTATACAATAGTTAGTTTCTCACTTTTGGGTGTGATGCATTGTTGTTCTGTCCCAGGAACAGAAAAAATGGTCAATTCCCATGATGTATCTTGCCCCACGTTTTAAACCCTGATGATACATTGGTACACTTATTTATTCCAAGAATGAAGGCTTCATCTCAAGATCTCAAGCCATATTATTGGTGTGGTTCGCGGGTTTCTGAAAAATGACCCGACCTTTGTGAGATCTGTCCATCTGTGAAACGCACTTGAAAAAATGATGACCTGGAATGTGCCCTGAATGTTGACACTGACTTCGTGTGACAGTGCCTCATGAAGAATCATGATGGGACGTGGCTATGAGAAGGGTGCAAAGGCCAGACAGAAGAGATTGCGCAAAATGAATGTTGTTCACGAGATACAAATGTTGACAGAGGGGAGAGGGTAAGTTATTTTATGCCGTTTGTTTCACTTTTGAATACAGACGTTCTGCTGGATGATTTAGCACACTGCTCAGCTAAGTTTGCTAGCACCTCTGTCCTACCTAGCTAGCTAGGAAACGTTAGCTAGCCAACTAGCTAGCATTTATATTTTTGTATTTATAAAATATAAATAAAAATGCGGGCAGATCAGCTTTAATATTGCATATAGATTGTGGCTTAATCAATGTATCAGCTTTAATATTGCATATAGATTGTGGCTTCATCAATGTAATTAAAAAAAAATATATAAATATATATTACATAATTATTTCCCCCTAACCCTACCACCCATCCCTTAATTGTAGTACACTAATGGACAACAACACTTAGGCTTCTTACTTCCAGCTCGACAGCATTAGGTAAAACCTAAAATGTATTTTTTTAAATAGATATTCTGCTAGATGATTTAACACATCATTGGCATGATATAGCTAACTAGCTAAGTAGATCACGTTTGCTGGATAGTTAGCTTCACTAGCTAGCAAACACAAGCTCCCAGCTAGCTAGCTAACATCGACATGATATGACATCCTTTTTTTCAGCACGCTATCATGAGTGGTTCCAATTTTAAGACTCACTAGCTAGCTAACTAGTGTCAAATATATTTATAACTAACTCAAGATAGTTCAGCTGTGTCATTTACAGTGGGAGCAAATTAAGCAAAGTGTGCAGAACAAGCAAGGAGGTGGGCAAAGCCAAGCACGAGCTAGCGAGATCCTATTGGCCCGGTTGTAGGATGTTTCCGTTAGAGAACGCCTCCTCTGTGAAGTGAGCTTGTGCACAACTTTAATTCAACCATTCATTCCTTCTAAACGACAATTTAAAAAAAACTTTGCAAAGGGTCAAGTCTATAGCACTTAGTGCACTGTGTTCGTAACATATTCTAGTTTTGGGAACAGACACAATTATTGATGAGAAAATCTGCAGAATGCTGTCCCAGTTTCACCTAGTTCCATCCACTCCCACTAACTACGACTGGACTTTCTCTCATTACCATATTTGGTGGTGAGAAAACGTTCTAAACAGATGCTTCAGCTTTATAGCCCCTGTGACTGTGTCTGGGTTACCCCTTCTTCTGTGTCCTCATTTCTCCTACACATTCCCATAAAGTCTGACTCCAGGATGGGAAATGCTTAACAAGAAAGAAACAGATGACACAGAAGGGGACCATGAGACCCTATGTTGTATTTTAAATTAATCTGTTACCAATTTTTATTCTGACTTGTAATGTTTTTATCTGAATTAGCTAGGCTACTCACTATACCAAAGATAGGCTACAGATTAGAGTCATTGAAATTAAACGGTTTCCCCAATGTATCCTTTTATTAAATGTCATTTTTTTCTTACTACGTATTGCATGTTTGACATGATATACTATTATAAATGTTGATAACTTAACATTTATTTATTTAACTAGGCAAGTCAGTTAAGAACAAATTCTTATTTTACAATGACGGCCTACCCCTGGCCAAATCCTCCCCTAACCCGGACAACGCTGGGCCAATTGTGCACCGCCCTATGTGACTCCCGATCACGGCCTGGTTCCAACCAGGGTCTGCAGTGACACCTCTAGCACTGAGATGCAGTGCCTTAGACCGCTGCGCCACTCGGGAACATCAATAAATATTGGTTGCCTAACTCATTAATAAATGGTCAGTAGGTTTCCATTTTCTTTAAAGGTTATAGATCTGTCATTCTCATTGAAAGCAAGTCTACGAAGTGGTAGATGTGTTCTAAGTGCGTTTTTTCTATTTCTATGCTTCCCTTTGTTAAGATTGGTTTTTGCCTCTTTTGCTTTCAGTTTTCGACACCAGCTTCAAACAGCTGAAAATACAATTTTTTTGGTTAGGGAAAATATGTTTCACAGCAGTTAAGATGGCACAATGATTCTCTACACAATGACTGCTTGTTTTGTCACATAAACTGATATTAGGCAAAATATTAGAATTGCAGCAACCAGGAAATGGCGGAGCGACTTTTGCATATTGCACCTTTTAAAAGTATATTTTCAGCAATCGGTAACTCGTTGTTAATGGTCAGTTTATTGCCACTTGTCACGTTCGTCATAATGATTGGACCATGGCGCAGCGTGTGTAGAATTCCACATGTTTAATAAATAATAAACTCACCAAACAAAGCAGAAGAAACACTAAACGTGACGCTAATAATAGTGCTAACAAGCTACTATCCATAGTCAAGATCCCACAAAGCACAATGGGGAAATGGCTACCTAAATATGATCCCCAATCAGAGACAATGATAAACAGCTGCCTCTGATTGGGAACCATACTAGGCCAGCATAGATATACAATTCCCCTAGATAACCCACCCTTAATCACACCCCGACCTAATCAACATAGAGAATAAACAGCTCTCTACGGTCAGGGTGTGACACCACTTTAAAATAATATTATATTATTATATTATACTTTTAGCAGTTATACATGTTGATAACTCCAGTTATAAATGTTCATAGAGCTGTCACTTAAGGTGTACTTAAGGTGTACTTTTAGCAGTTATAAATGTTTATAACTGTGTTATAAATGTTTGTAGGTCTGTCACTTTAAAATAATGTATACCTTTAGCAGTTATACATGTACATCATTTGTAGATGATTTGAGAATTCACTCAGAGTTTAGACATATTTATAGGCAGTGTTGGGTATCCATCATTACATACATAAGAGACGATTCAACACTTTGTTAATCATGTTCAGTCAATGGGAGGTATGAAGACCAAAACATTCAGTGTTGTGAGAGGAAATACCTCCAAAGGTATTACAGTTATCATTTCACACCAGAGTGTTCACCATACTCACAGAGAAGTGGTAAGTGTGTTTATATAATCTGGTAAGGAGTATTGATAACTTTATAATGTCCTGGATGTAAATTTGGCCAGGGCATAAGGGTTTCAATAGTCTGTCAAGACACATCATGAAAACCAACCTCTTCTGTTCCTGGGACCGAGTAACAATCCATCACACCCAAAAGTGAGAAAATAACTACTTTTCATCTTTGAAACTATTGAAAAAAAAGGGAGCATGATGATACATAAGGGTTCATCTTTTAAGGATTTCTATGTAAATGATTAATAACTGGAGGTAAATATTGGCGCAGTATTTGGCAAACACTGACCAGTCGAGTGGCACAGCGGTCTGAGGCAGTGTATCTCAGTGCTCTAGGTGTCACTACAGACACCATGGTTCATTTCCAGGCTGCATCACAACCGGCCGTGATTGTGAGTCCAATGTAGCGGCGCACAATTGCCTAGCGTCATCCGGGTTTGACCTGTGTAGGCTGTCATTGTAAATAAGAATTTGTTCTTAACTGACTCGCCTAGTTAAATAAAGGTTAAATAAAAAATTATTGCACTTTTTTGACCAATGCAAACGTTTAATGGTTTATAATGCATTTACAAATGATGAAATAACCATTAATAATGTCATTATAACCCCTTTTACAAAAGGAACCTTATTGTAAAATGTTACGATAGGACACTAGTGCTCATATGAGTGGTTGACAGAAAACAAAGGACACAAAAAGACTACTCCACTACACGGCACTCATTTCCTTCCGAGGTCACTTTATCCGCCTCTCCTCTTCTGACACAATGCCATAAACCATCTAGCCAGTCACTCAGTGAGATCAAATAAAGTCATATCCGCATCAAATAACATCAGGCTCCTCCTGAATGCCAGCCATTCATTTCCTCACTAACAATGACAAGGTTTTGTCAGAGTGCCTTTGTCATGGCGTTATAAGAGTACAGTGCCACTGCTTACTATATTGCTTTATATTGGACAACTGTCAATGAGGATAGCTATTTCTAGAGGTTGGGGAAAATTACAGGAAACATTAATAAGGTTAACTCATATATCAATATGGCTGAGCTACCTGTATATACACTATATACAAAAGTATGTGGTCACCCCTTCAAATTAGTGGATTCGGCTAATTCAGCCACACACGTTGCTGACAGGTGTATAAAATTGAGCACACCGCCATGCAATCTCCATAGACAAGCATTGGCAGGAGAATGGCCTTACTGAACAGCTCAGTGACTTTCAACGTGGCACCATCATAGGATGCCACCTTTCCGATAAGTCAAGTCGTCAAATTTCTGCCCTGCTAGAGCCGCCTCGGTCAACTATAAGTGCTTTTATTGTGAAGTGGAAATGTCTAGGAGCAACAATGGCTCAGCCGCGAAGTGATAGGCCATACAAGCTCACAGAATGGGACCGTCAAGTGCTACCCGAAGTTCCAAGCTTCATGAAATGGACTTCCATGGTCGAGCAGCCATACACAAGCTTAAGATCACCATACGCAATGCCAAGCGTCGGCTGGAGTAGTGTAAAGCTCACCGCCATTAGACTCTGGAGCTGTCACGTCCTGACCATAGAAAGCCTTTATTTTCTATGGTGGAGTAGGTCAGGGCGTGACTGGGGGTTGTTCTGGTTTATTATTTCTATGTGTAGTCTAGTTTTTGTATTTCTATGTTGGCCTGGTATGGTTCCCAATCAGAGGCAGCTGTCTATCATTGTCTCTGATTGGGGATCATATTTAGGTAGCCTTTTCCCAACTGTTGTTTGTGGGATCTTGTTTTTGTATTGTTGCTTTTGAGCCCTACAAGGCTGTACATTCGTTTGTTTGTTTCTCTATATTGATTTGTTGCTGGTTCACATTTAAATAAATGACGATGAACCCAAATCACGCTGTGCCTTGGTCTACCCATCTACCCATTATGACGATCGTTACAGGAGCAGTGGAAACGCATTTTTCTAGAGTGATGATTCACATCTGGCAGTCCAACGGACAAATCTGGGTTTAGAGGATGCCAGGAGAACGCTACCTGCCCAAAATGCATAGTGCCAACTGTAAAGTTGGGTGGAGGAGGAATAATGGTCTGGGGCTGTTTTTCATGGTTTGGGCTAGGCCCCTTAGTTCCAGTGGAGGGAAATCTTAACGCTACCGTATACAATATTCTAGATGATTCTGTGCTTCCAACTTTTTGGCACAAAGCGAGGTCAAACCCCACTGCACAAAGTGAGGCCCATACAGAAATGGTTTGTCAAGATCAGTGTGGAAGAACTTGACTGGCCTGCACAGACTCCTGACCTCAACCACATCGAACACCTTTAGGATGAATTGGAACACCGACTGCGAGCCAGGCTTAATCGCCCAACATCAGTGCCCGACCTCACAAAATGCTCTTGTGGCTCAATGGAAGCAAGTCCAATATTCCAACATCTAGTGGAAAGCCTTCACAGAAGAGTGGAGGCTGTTATAGCAGCAAAGGGGGAACCAACTCCATATTAATTCCTGTGATTTTGGAATGAGCTGTTCGACAAGCAGGTGTCCACATACATTTGGTCATGTAGTGTGTTTAGTTATGTCCCAATTGGCACTCTATTCCCTACATAGTGCACTACTTTTGACCAAGGCCCTATGGAAAATAGGGTGTCATTTGGGGCACCTCAATCTCCAAATGCAGCTCCCTCTTTGGGTAAGGTATAGGATTAGTAGCCCTCTCCTAATAGCTAATAGGCTTTCTCATGGAGAAAATACTAATTCTGTAATCCAAATGGAGCCCTATACCCTATTCCCTATGATTGGCTTTCTGTTGGAGTAAAGACTAAGAGTGCCTACTGTTCCAAATGGAACTTTTAAAAGTAATGCACTATAAAGAGAGAAGGGTGCAATTTGGGACGCATCCTAAGCAGCTGCCAACTCAGAGGGGAGGGTCTGTCCACGCAGTCTTTTCAGATGGAGTTTGTACATTTAACAAACACAAGTGAAACGGTAAGCTGAATGGAAAATGAAGAAGAATAAAAGCTCACTATTTAAACATCACACAACAGCCCCTCCCCTCCCCTCTTCTTGCCTCCATTCGCCAGACGCTGTTTTCTCTTTCTCCTTCTATCTATAATTACAGTAAAGAAAGTAGTAAAAGACATTAAGTGATTTCTGCGATAGCCAGGTGTTTACCCAGTGAACATGCAATTGATTGATTTTCCAGGTGGGGAGCAAAAGAACGTGGCAGGTATTTACAGAGCAGGGCAGTAAAACTGGTCAGTGTTTAAACAGCCTGATTTGAGCGGGCGGATGGATGGAGGCAGGGTGGATAGAGCCAGGAGGCAGGAGGAAGGCAGGGCGGAGGCAGGGGCAGATGGGGCTTGCACATAACAGCCTGAGATAAGATATGTGGTCAGTTAGGTGGTTTATGACCCCTCACCCTGGGTAGCTGATGATAATGGGGGAAGTTGTTGTGATCAATGTCAAGAATGTCTGTAAGCTCTCAGAAACACTCGCTAAGAAATATACAGCACATTTATGGCAATGACCACTTTTTGAAGTAGCACCTAGCTTTTTTTTTCTGTTAATTAAACCTTTACATCTGAGTTTATGGAATAAAAAAATTAAAACACGTTTTCTTATCACATACTATACACCGAAGAGGTGCAGTGAAATGTGTTGTTTTACAGGGTCAGCCGTAGTAGTACAGTGCCCCTGGAGCAAATTAGGGTTAAGGGCCTTGCGTAAGGGTACATCAACGGGTTTTTCACCTTGTCGGCTCGGGTGTTCAAACCAGTGACCTTTCAGTTAGTGGCCCAATGCTTTAACCGCTAGTCTACCTTCCGCTCAACATACAATCCTCTAATGTGAAATATCCCCTTCGTTCTCTGTCATACCGTAGGCAGCCAGTTACAGTTATTAAGCCTATGGAGTGTTAGCACTTGTGCTCTTTCACTTCGAGGGTTTGTGATGCCCTAATGCGTCTACCCGTGCTCTCCTTGTCTCTTCAGACTTTGATGCAATGTCACCGAGAGCTCTCTGTCTGTCTTCCCCTTGAGCTGTTAATACCTATTCCTGTCATCACACAGTATGAACCATGAAGCAATCTCTGACTTAAGAAATCTATTGAATTTATTCACCCACCGTGGGTTATTCAACCCGGCATGATGATTTGGCTGCAACTAAATTGATTGAACTCCTTCGGTCTCGAACGGCAGTCAGTCATTGAAAACGTTCAGGAAACAACGGCTCGATCAAAAACAGGAAAAGTACATGTTAATTAACTAACCAAGATCCAGACGGCTCAGATAAGTAAAGGAGCCTGGCCTTGGTGTATTTAGTAACTTAATGTCCCACCGCATAAGGCAGTAGAGGCAGATGGATACAACCAGGCTGATAAGAGTGATGGTGCAGAGCAGCTTCTATAAGACCATTGTGAAATAAAGGACAGCATCCATCCACTCTGATGAAAGCAGCTGCTCTGCTCTCAGCTCAGCTCATCACACACACACACACACTCCATACAGACCAATCAATAGGCTCTGCTCTGAAACCTGCTAATTACTATGAGCTGTGGAGGAGCATCTTTCCTACTGTACTCTCTGGTCTAGCTCTAATGTGCACCTGGTAACTTGTGATGTATTACACAAACTGCATATAGTATTTGCCCATATAACTCTAAAGTTATACTGTGATTATTCTGCAGACAGGATATCATCAGAATAACTCTATTATTTTCTGAGATGCAAGATTCTAAAAAAAACATTTTTTTAACTGCCCTCCCTCAGTCCTCTTGAACCTTTCACTCTCTCTCTCTCTCTCTCTCTCTCTCTCTCTCTCTCTCTCTCTCTCTCTCTCTCTCTCTCTCTCTCTCTCTCTCTCTCTCTCTCTGTCTCTCTCTCTCTCTGTCTCTCTCTCGCTCTCGCGCTCGCTCTCTCTAAACTCATATAAGAAACGTCCTCTCACTGTCAACTGCGTTTATTTTCAGCAAACTTAATATGTGTACATTTTTGTACGAACATAAAAAGATTCAACAACTGAGACATAAACTGAACAAGTTACACAGACATGTGACTAACATAAATTGAATAATGTGTCCCTGAACAAAGGGGGTAACAAAGGGGGTAACAGTCGGTATCTGGTACTGCAGTGCATCTCCTCATGGACTGCTCCAGATTTGCCAGTTCTTGCTGTGAGATGTTACCCCACTCTTCCACCAAGGCATCTGCAAGCTCCCAGACATTTCTGGGGGGAAAGCCCTCACCCTCCGATCCAACAGGTCCCAGACGTGCTCAATGGGATTGAGATCCGTGCTCTTCGCTGGCCATGGCAGGACACTGACATTCCTGTCTTGTAGGAAATCACGCACAGAACGAGCAGTATGGCTGATGGCATTGTCATCCTGGAGGGTCATGTCAGGATGAGTCTGCAGGAAGGGTACCACATGAGGGAGGAGGTGTCTCCCTGTAACGCACATCGTTGAGATTGCCTGCAATGACAACAAGCTCAGTCCAATGATGCTCTGACACACCGCCCCAGACTATGATCAACCCTCCACCTCCAAATCGATCCCTCTCCAGAGTCCAGGCCTCGGTGTAACGCTCATTCCTTCGACAAAAAACGCGAATCCCCTGGTGAGACTAAACCGCTACTCGTCAGTGAAGAGCATTTTTTGCCAGTCCTGTCTGGTCCAGCAACGGTGGGTTTGTGCCCATAAGCCATGTTGTTGTCGGTGATGTCTGGTGAAGACCTGCCTTACAACAGGCCTACAAGCCCTCAGTCCAGCCTCTCTCGGGCTATTGCGGACAGTCTGAGCACTGATGGAGGGATTGTGCGTTCTTGGTGTAACTAGGGCAGTTGTGTTCCCATCCTGTACCTGTCCCGCAGGTGTGATGTTCGGATGTAACAATCCTGTGCAGGTCTTGTTACACGTGGTCTGCCACTGTGAGGACGATCAGCTACCTGTAGCGCTGTCTTAGGCGTCTCACAGTACGGACATGGCAATTTATTGCCATGGCCACATCCGCAGTCCTTGTGCCTCTTTGCAGCATGCCTAAGGCACATTCATGCATAGGGACCCTGGGCATCTTTTTTTTTTGGCTGTTTTTCAGAGTCAGTAGAAACACCTCTTTAGTGTCCTAAGTTTTCATAATTGACCTTAATTGCCTACCGTCTATAAGCTGTTAGTGTCTTAACAACCGTTTCACAGGTACATGTTCATTAATTGTTTATGGTTCATTGAACAAGGGCACACTGTATAAAAAACTTAACCAATTGCTTAATGAGCATTATTCTGTGAGTGGAGTGTACTTCAAAATGACAAGAATGTGTTGTTTTTTTACTCAGCAAACTCTTCTCAAAGTGAGTTGAATTTGACTAAGCTAGTTGAGTATAATGACAAACTAATGTTTGCTCAAAACCTCTCAAAACCACACCAATCATAATCATATTTCCCAACATGCTCAATTGCAGGTTGATTTTCACAATTGTTTGTTTCAATACCTGTGTTTTGCATGATTGGTTGGTTGATTTTCTAAACTAATCCAATATTGCACCCGTTACTGAGATGTTTGATCCAGTTTATATGATTTAGGTTGTCTCAATATTCAATCTACCCTACCCCGGCAGTCATTCTCAATGCAGGTTACGGGTGATTCAAAGTTCCAATTGTATATCATCACTCAGGCTGGATTCCAATGGGAATTACACATCACTTTGCAAGCCAGCATAATGTGACTTGCAGGCTTGATATGACCTGTAAACCAGGGGTTTCTGACCACTGTGTTAGGGTGTAACTAGGCCCTCAAAGAAAGCCTTTATGATATACAGTGCCTTCAGAAAGTGTTCACACCCCTTGACCTCTTCCACATTTTGTTGTGTTACCGCCTGAATTTAAAATTGATTAAATGTAGATGTTGTGTTACTGGCCGAAGCACAATACCCCATAATGTCAAAGTGGAATTATGTTGGAATGTCTGGAGTCAATAAGTATTCAACCCTAAGTATTCAACCCCTTTCTTATGGCAAGCCTAAATAAGTTGCACGGACTCACTCTGTGTGCAATAGTAGTGTTTAACATGGTTTTTGAACAACTACCTCATCTCTGTACCCCACACATACAATTATCTGTAAGGTCCCTCAGTCGAGCAGTGAATTCAAACACAGATTCAACTGCAAAGACCAGTAAGGTTTCCAATGCCTCGCAAAGAAGGGCACCTATTGGTAGATGAGTGAATTTAAAAATAGCAGACATTGAATATCCTTTTGAGCATAGGGAAGTTATTAATTACACATTGGATGGTGTATCAATACATCCAGTCACTACAAAGATACAGCCGTCCTTCCTAACTCAGTTGCCGGAGAGGAAGGAAACCACTCAGGGATTTCACCATGGGGCCAGGGGTGACTTTAAAACAGTTACAGAGTTTAATGGCTGTGATGGGAGAAAACTGAGTTGTACTGTAGTTACTCCACAATACTAACCTAAATGACAGAGTGAAAAGAAGGAAGCCTCTACAGAATACAAATATTCCAAAACATGCATCCTGTTAGCGATAAGGCACTAAAGTAAATCTGCAAAAACATTGGCAAAGAAATCAACTTTATGTCCTGATTACAAAGTGTTATGTTTGTGGAAAATCCAACACAACACATCAGTGAGTACCACTCTTCATAATTTCAAGCATAGTGGTGGCTGCATCATGTTTGGGTATGCTTGTCATCGAAAGGACTAGGGAGTTTAAAAAAACTAAAAATGAACAGAATACAGCTAAGCACAGGCAAAATCCTAGAGGAAAACCTGGTTCAGTCTGCTTTCCAACAAACATTCCCCTTTCAGCAGAACAATAACCTAAAACACAAGGGTAAATATACACTATAGTTGCTTACCAAGACAACATTGAATGTTCATGAGTGGCCTAGTTCGGTTTGACTTAAATCGGCTTGAAAATCTTGAAAAGTCTTGAAAATGGCTGTCTAGCAATGGTCAACAACCAACTTGACAGAGCTTGAATAATTATTTAATTAAAGAATATGCAATTATTGCACAATCCAGGCGTGCAAAGCTCTTAGACTCTGAAGGAACTTTATGTAATGTATTGTCATAAAGAGTTTGATTTTAAAGATAACATAATCACTTACACACTCACTTGGTGAATGCTGCAGGACTGAAAGCCATTGAATACAACAACCATGTCTCTGTCTCTAACAAATACAGTCATGGGTGGTAACTACTATTCACTCGAAAAGTATAGGCACACAGGGAAATATGCAAATAAGGTTGAATAAATTCTCAAGTTCAATTGTATGTTCACTCGAACTGAAGTTAAAAGTTAAGTGAAAATGCAATTCAACTTGAGAATGTATGTTGGCTTAGCTACATGTCCAAATGTTGAACAAGCTCACGCTCTTATCGCAGCTGGTTGCCTTACAATTGTACATTGAATCAGCTTTAATGCTATTTTGT